>NW_006239108.1:684726-688346 GCF_000226075.1 Solanum tuberosum
CGAATAATCTTATACGGTCCAACGTACCTAGGACTGAGCTTTCGTTTCTTTTCAAATCTCATGATGTCCTTCATAGGCGATACTTTCAGGAAAAACCAATCTTCTACCTCAAACTCTATGTTCCGTCGGTGAACATTTGCATAATACTTTTGTCGACACTGTGTTGTATGAAGCCGAGTTCTAATAAGCTTAACCTTTTCAATCGCTTGTTGGACTAGATTGGGACCTAGCAAATTTGCTTCCCCAAGCTCAAACCAACCGATTGGGGACCAACACTTCCGCCCGTATAGTGCTTCGTAAGGGGCCATCTGAATACTAACTTGAAATCTGTTATTATAAGCGAACTCGATAAGAGGTAGATGTTGATCCCAACTTCCTTTAAAATCCAACACAGAAGCATGTAACATATCCTCAATCGTCTGAATAGCACATTATGCCTGTCCATCAGTTTGTGGATGAAAAGCGGTGGTAAGATTTACCTGAGTGCCTAGACCTTTCTGAAATGATCTCCAAAAATGTGTTGTAAATTGAGCTCCTCGATCTGAGATAATAGATAATCGAACTTCATGAAGGCGAACAATCTCTTGAATGTAAAGCCTAGCATAATCTTCAGCTGAATATGTCGTCCTAACAGGCAAGAAATGAGCAGATTTTGTCAGCCTATCGATAATTACCCAAAGAGAATCAAACCTTCGTGGAGTGCGACGCAAACTAGTGATGAAGTCCATATTTATCATATTCCATTTCCATAACGGAAGCTCAATATACTTGGTTAGGCCTCCAGGCCTCTAATGTTCTGCTTTAACTTGTTGACAGTTGGGACATTCAACTACCATCTCCGTAATATCTTTTTTCATGCCATTCCACCAATAGATTTGTCGAAGGTCTTGATACATCTTCGTCGCTCCAGTGTTAGATGCATATTTAGAATAATAGACATCTGAAAGAACATTTGTACGAAGCTTCCCAACTGCCGGTACACATAAGCGACCCTGGTATCTAAGGACTCTATCTCCAATTAGCTCAAATAAGGAGTGTTCCTGCTGTGGAATCTTTTCCCTCAATTTCCTCAGCTCAAGATCTTCATGTTGCCGCCTTTTCATTTCAGTCACAAAGGAAGATTCTGCCATATTCTTAACGATAACACCTCCGCCTCATGCATCTACCAAGCGTACTTGCAAATTAACTAGCTGGCATATGTCTTTTGTAATTCCAGCCTTATCAGCTTCAACATGACTTAGACTACCCATGGACTTCTGGCTGAGCGCATTAGCAACATCATTAGCTTTGCCGGGATGATATAAAATGTCAACATCGTAGTCCTTTAATAATTCTAGCCATCTCCTTTGTCGTAGGTTCAACTCCCTCTGCTTAAGTAAATATTGAAAGCTCTGGTGATCAGTGAACATATCTACATGAACCCCGTATAGATAATGTCACCAAATTTTAAGGGCAAAGACAACTGCAGCCAACTCAAGATCATGTGTAGGATAATTCTACTCATGCTTCCGCAACTGTCTAGAGGCATATACAATAACCTTACCATGCTGCATAAGAAAGCAACCTAGGCCAATTCTTGAGGCATCACAATAAACAACATAGCCCTCATTACCATCTGGAAGAGTTAGGACAGGTGAAGTGGTAAGCCTTTTTTTTAGTTCATGAAAGCTCTGGCCGCATGCCTCGATCCACTAAAATTTTGTTGCCTTATGTGTCAATTTTGTTCGTGGTGCAGAAATAGAAGAGAATCCCTCCACAAACCTTCGGTAATACCCAGCCAAGCCTAAAAAGTTGCGAACCTCCGTCGCATTCAAGGGCCTCGGCCAAGTCATCACTGCTTCAATCTTTTGTCCATCAACCTTAATACCCTCACTTGTAATAACGTGACCAAGTAAAGCTACTGAGGTAAGCCAAAAATCACATTTAGAGAATTTAGCATATATCCTGCAATCTTGGAGAGTCTGCAATACAGCTCGCAAGTGGTCTGCATGCTCTATTTGCGACCGTGAATATATAAGAATATCATCAACAAACACAATCACAAATTCATCCAAGAATGGTTTGAAGACCCGATTCATAAGATCCATAAAAGTTGGTGGGGCATTTGTAAGCCCAAAAGACATGACAAGGAACTCAAAATGGCCATACCTCCTCCTAAATGTTGTTTTTAGGATATCAACTTCCCTGACTCGCAACTGATGGTAACTAGACCGCAAGTTAATCTTGGAAAAGCATTTGGCACCTTGTAACTGATTGAATAATTCATCAATCCGTGGAAGAGGATATTTATTCTTTATAGTGACTTTATTTAGTTGTCTATAGTCAATACACATCCGCAAGGATCCATCTTTTTTTCGAACAAAGAGCACTGGGGCACCCCATGGGGAAGTACTTGGTCTGATAAAGCCTTTATCGAGCAAGTCGTTCAGTTTTTCCTTCAATTTTCTTAGTTCTTCAGGTGCCATTATATAGGGAGGAATCGATATAGGTTGCGTATCAGGAAGCAAGTTTATAGCGAAATCAATTTCCCTTTCTGGGGGAATTCCCGGAAGATCATCAGGGAATACTATTGGAAATTTATTCACGATAGGAATTGACTGAAGAGTCATGGGCTCCTTATCAATATCCTGTACATGAACCATATGGTATATGCAACCTTTAGACATCAACTTTCGAGCCCTAAGGTATGAAATAAACTTATCCTTAGGTGTGGCTGCATTACCCTTCCACCTCAAGTACTGGCTCACCTGGAAAGTAAAATCGGACTATCTTTGCACGTCAATCAATATTAGCATAGCAAATTGCCAACCAAGCCATACCCATGATAACATCAAAATCTAGCATAATCAACTCAACTAAATCAGCGGAGGTTGGACAATCATTAATTAATACTGTACAACCCGATAGACTCGACTAGATAAAATAGAATCGCCAACTGGTTTAGACACCTCAACTGGTTGTGGCAACAACTCAGATTTCATGTCAATCTAACTAGCAATAAATGGAGTGATATATGAAAATGTAGAGCTGATGCAGATGTTTACAGCAATGGGCATATTCTCAGGATCACCATTGGAGGATCCACATGCTCACTTAGCCAAGCTAAGGGTGGTTTGCAAAAGTTGTGTAGGTAGACCAGATTTGGATATGGATGTAATTGGATTACGAGTATTCCCTCTGTCACTGACAGGCGATGCTGCAGTATGGTTCACTGAGTTTCCGTATAACTCAATATTCACATGGGACCAACCGGCTTAGTTGTTCAAAGCAAAGTACTATCCAGTGTCCAAGAAGCTAAATCACAAAGATAGGGTCAACAATTTTGTGGCATTACCTGGAGAGTCCGTGAGTAGCTCGTGGGACAGATTCACTGCCTTCGTAAGAAGTGTCCCAAATCACCGTATTGATGAAGAGTCACTTAAGGAATATTTCTATCGAGGACAGGATGATAACAATAAAGCAGTACTTCACACTATTGCCGGAGGTTCATATGGTGATTGTACATATGCACAAATTTCTGAAAAATTGGAGAGGATCTCTCGCAACAATAAAGCATGGAGCACTAGGAGGACAGATACTGGGTGAAACACATTTGCCGTTCATACTACAAATAACAATTC
>NW_006239108.1:688591-688736 GCF_000226075.1 Solanum tuberosum
GGGAAACTGGAGGCAATATGGCGCGCATTGAAGATATGATGCAGAAGATGATGAAAATATTTGATGCAACTGATGAGAATGTGAAGGAGATATGAAGCGACTTGTCTAGTGTTGGACAAAAGGTTGATGCCCACGCAGTGTCAAT
>NW_006239108.1:688836-688986 GCF_000226075.1 Solanum tuberosum
CTCTTCATAGTAACATTCTTCAACTGGTGGTGGAGTTATTGTTATGTAATTCACAGTATTTACCTTTTCTGTTCCTCCGCTCACATGCTTTAATACCAATCCTAACTCTGTCCTTATCTGAGCCATCTCCTCACGAATGTCATCTGCAGA
>NW_006239108.1:689057-703258 GCF_000226075.1 Solanum tuberosum
CAATAGTGTTAAGTACTGCTTTATTGTTATCATCCTGTCCTCGATAGAAATATTCCTTAAGTGACTCTTCATCAATACGGTGATTTGGGACACTTCTTACGAAGGCAGTGAATCTGTCCCACGAGCTACTCACGGACTCTCCAGGTAATGCCACAAAATTGTTGACCCTATCTTTGTGATTGAGCTTCTTGGACACCGGATAGTACTTTGCTTTGAACACCTCAGCCAGTTGGTCCCATGTGAATATTGAGTTATACGGAAGCTCAGTGAACCATACTGCAGCATCGCCTGTCAATGAAAGAGAGAACACTCGTAATCCAATGACATTCATATCTAAGTCTGGTCTACCCACACAACTTTTGCAAACCACCCTTAGCTTGGCCAAGTGAGCATAGTGGATCCTCCGAGACTGACTTACGGACCATCGATGGATCTACGGTCCGTAAGTCCCTTCCGTCAGTCAGGACTTAGAAAATATTTTAGCTTCCAAAAATCAGCTTCTCTGAAGCAAACGACGGACCAACGGTACGGACCGTAGATCAATCTACGGTCCGTCAATCCCCTCCGTAGCTCCACACTTAGAATCTTCAAAAATCAGGTACTGGAACCCTCGCAGTATCACTCTACGGATCAACAGTACGGTCCGTATATCAGTCTACGGACCGTCAATGGGCACCGTGGTTCCAAACTTGGTCAGATTTCCCTGATGTGTCCTCAATACCTTGCCTGCTGATCTACGGTCATAACCTACGGACCGTGAATGGATCTACGGTCCGTAGATCACCTCCGTGGATGCCCTTTTTCCGAAATTCCTTCAGCTGTCTCTAAACTTCCTCGCTTGAACACCTTTCCTGCTTTAAACTTCCGCGCCTGAACACCTTTCCTGCAAAACATGATAAAAATACATAAAAACCAATACAAAAAGGCCCTAGATACGCACAACTTGTAAGTGAAATGTATTCGAAATACCGTAAACTCACGGTCTATCAATTAGTGGGCTAACTTGAGGCCCAAATTAAATAAAAAGGAAAATGGAATGGAGATGAGGCCATACATCGATCTGTCCAAGTCCAACTACTTAAGCTCAATAAAGATTAAGGCCCAAATTAAGGGTATAATTCGGGCCCATGGCTTAATATTAGAATGGGAAAAGATTGCAGCCCAAGATGAGTACATAAAGGGCCCATTTTGTGTATCTATAATTCCAAGCAGATGCATCACCTACTTGGACCACTTTGACAAATTAGTGGCTGATATTAAAACTTAAGAGGTGGGGAAAAATAAGACCTTTATAATCCCCAAGTTGCTAGCCATTTCCTCACTTTTAAGAATAGATAAAAAAATCAGATTTCTCTCTATGCTTCTCCTCTCTCTTTCAAAGCATAGCAGCAGCCACGAGTTTCCTAAGGTTGTTGGCTAAACCCAAGCCCTCGCAAGGGAAACTCATGTTATTGAAGAGTTCAAGTTAAAAGAAAACGAGTTATAAGAATTAAGGTAAAATGACTGCCCTATCTTTGTCTTCCTTAAACACGAGTCTAAGTATGATATTTTAAGTATACTTTTGATAATAACTCGTGGGATGATGATGGGAAGCTATGATTTCACATCGTCTATTGTATGTTGGATTGTTAGGACTGTTTTGGGACAGGTTGATGTGTAAATATATTGGGGACAGCTTGGTTGATGTCTGGAAAGGGTGTAAATTGTTGATATTGAAATATAGCTGTGTAGTGTACAAATGCAATAAAAGAAGGCGGCGATTGAAAGAACACCCTTAGTTTGGTAATTATGGGTTTGCTGCCCGAGCATTATTGTTGAGTGAGATTGGACTACCTAAGTCTTGTTTAGTAACTACTAATACTAGTTTATCACCTACTCTATTGTAGATAAGTATTTGAAAAGAAAGGAAGGTACTTCAAGGTAACTACATGGTGGTACAACAAGGTATGTAAGGCTTTTCGATTTCCTACTAATTGACATGAAATCTAGACTCATCATCGAGACATAGAGGTAGCCTACCAGCTCCAACACGACTTATAACCTTGTTCTCACTCTTTAACATGTCTGCATGTTCCAATACACGTTCATTGTCAAATCTGTACATATACATTGAATACCCTGCATGAGTTCTCCTTTTAACTAAATATGGTCCATATATTATTTCAGCTCCTATGCATTTCATTAATTGTGTAGCTACTCTCTACGTTGTTGTTCATGCTTTATATGATTATTACACGTCATTTGTTGACTACATAGTCCCACAACTCAAAATGCTATGACCACCAAAAGAATCATCTCAAATGTTAATGGACAGATATTAAATGAAGTTGCTTATTGATGGGTGGTATCCTAGGGGTGGAAGAATCACCTAGCATGGGTCGATCTCAATATTACGGGTGGTATCCTAGGGGTTAAAGGAAAGCCTAGAATGGGTCGATCCAGATTTATATGTCTACCACTGATCAGCTGGCCATTTGAATTATATGTTGTGCACAGAGTGTAAAGTAAAGAATGATAAAGCAAAGAAAAGAATGTAAAGTACCTGATTCCATAATATGAGAAAAGGTGGTCTTGTATACTTACATTTATATATGATTTCATTTGAGTTGTTATTTGACATACAATACTTTATGCCTTACATACTCAGTACATTCTCCCGTACTGACGTGTCTCTCGGGGACCTGGAATTCATGATGTAGGTACAGGAGCTAGTAGATCTCCCCAGTAGGAGAACAGGACATCCAGCGGCTAATGGTGAGCTCCAGGTTGATTCGGGGCTTTCTAAGTCTATAGCATGTATTTTGGTATTGTATAGTAGTTGAGTGTAAGGCGGGGCCTGTCCCGAACTTAACCCCATAATGTTTTATGATTTAGACGCTTTGTAGACTATGTATAGTGATGTGTGGTTGTGCCTCATGTCTTAGACATCATGGTCCCAACGGCCAAGTCATGTGCACTTTCTTTTGGCTTGTTAATACTTTCTACTTTCATGAAAACATGTTATCCACTATGTTAGCACCTTTAAATGTTCATAGATAGAGCATGATTACAGGTTGGTCCTCCCGAGCCTTTTCGGCAACGGGTGCCGGTTCGCCTTAATGGGATTTTGGGCGTTCCAAAAGTGGTATCAGAGCAGGTCATCCTAGGGAGTCTTCAAAGTTGTGTCTGTGTAGAGTCTTGCTTATGGATGTGTTGTGCACCACATTTATAAACAAGAAGCTATGAGACATGTAGGAACCAATGTTGTAGGAGAATCGTATCTAACTTCTGAATTGCTTTATTATAGCAAAGATGCCGGTTACGAGGAGTAAAAGTACAAGTAAGCGAGTAGATCTGGCTACCCAAGAAGGGACCAGCCAACCACCACCTAATCAAGCTGTTCAAAGTGAGGCTCAAGATGATTCTGTATCACAGACTTTCCCGACCCCTCCATCTCCATAAGATCTAAGGAGGGAAGCTACACCTGAAGAACCCACTATTAATGCTACAGAGCATGATTTGAGGAATGCGGTTCGATTATTGACTCGTATAGTTACTGGCCAAGGTCAAGGGCAAGAAGGCCCAGTTGCGGGTATTGGTAGTGCAGATAGGGCAGCTAGCACGCGGATACGTGATTTCCTTAATTTGGACCCTCCATCATTCATTGGGTCAGATCCTAATGAAGATCCGCAAGACTTTATTGATCAAATACAACAAACTTTGGATGTTATGCACGTGAGTGGTAAAGAATCTGTTGAGCTAGCAACATATAGACTAAAGGGTGTGGGTATATTATGGTATGAAACTTGGAAGCAATCTAAGAGTACAGATGCACCTCCAACTACTTGGGAAGAATTTAAAAGGAGTTTCTTGATCATTATTTGCCATTGGAGATTCGAGAGGCCCGCGCAGATCAGTTCTTAAATCTTCACCAAGGGGGTATGAGTGTGAGAGAGTACAGTCTCCAATATAATTCCTTGTCCAGGTATGATCCTAATGTAGTTGCTACTATGGAGGATAAAGTTCATCGATATGTGGATAGATTAGATTCGTATCTGGTTAGATATTGAACTATTGCTTCTTTAAATAAAGACACAGATATAGCAAGGATGCAAGCTTTTGCACAGAAATTGGAGGATCAATAGTAGAGAAGAAGGGCACAAGATACCGAAAGTGGTCAGTCCAAGAGGGCTAGGTCTACCGGGCAGTTTACACCACCCCAAGGTGAGTTTAAGCCTCGGTTTTCTAAGAGACCAGTTAGGCCATCATTTCCCTACTCTACAGCTAGCGCTTCACCCCAATTTCAATGGCCGAGAGGCAATCGGTTTAGGCAAAAGAGTGAGAGCCAAGGTTCACGGACATCGGGATATCCAGAGCAGGGCAGTACAAGCCTATCAATGAATGTTAGACAGCCTTGTAAACAATGTGGGAGGAGTCATTTTAGTATATGTCGTATTGGAACAAATGCCTGTTATTGGTGTGGTATGCCAGGGCACCTAATGAGAGATTGCCCTAAAAGGCTCATGGGTGATATAGCACAACCTACTGGATCAGCTGTTGCATCGTCATCATCGGTGCCTCTTTTAGGTAGAGGTAAACAGGTTCCTACAGGTTGTGGTAGAGATGTTAGAGGAGCAGCTAGTTCTAGCGGAGTCCAAAATCGCACATATGCTCTAGGGAGTCGACAGAACTTGGAGGCTTCACCTGATGTTGTAACAAGTACATCGTTCATCTTTTCACATAATATATATGCATTAATTGATCCTGGTTCCACACTATCGTCTATCACTCCACTAGTTGCTGGGAATCTTAAAAGAACAGCAAAATTATTGAATAAACCATTTGAAGTGTCTACACCAACCGGTGAGTCTATTATAGCAAGAAGGGTCTATCATAACTACATAGTAACTGTTTGTGATCGTGATACATTGGCTGACCTAATTGAACTACAAATGGTTGAATTTGATGTTATAATGGGTATGGATTGGTTGGCTTCTTGTTATGCTACAGTGGATTGCCGAACTAAGAGAAAACACTTTCACTTTCCAAACGAGGCAGTCCTTGAATGGGAAGGCAATGTTGCAGCACCAAGGGGTAAGTTTATTTCTTATTTGAAGGCGAGGAAGATGATGTCAAAAGGGTATATATGTCATCTAGTTAGAGTGAGATATGTGGAGGCAGAACCACCTACTCTTCAATCTGTTCCGGTAGTTAATGAATTTATTGATGTGTTTCCTGAAGAGCTTCCAGGTTTTCCCCCAGAACGAGAAGTAGAGTTTGGTATCAATTTACTTCCAGGCACCTAACCTATCTCTATTCCTCCGTATATAATGGCCCCGACAGAATTACATGAATGAAAGGAACAATTAAAGGACTTGTTTGAAAAGGGGTTTATAAGGCCTAGTGTGTCCCCATGGGGTGAACCAGTGTTATTTGTACGTAAGAAGGACAACACGTTGAGAATGTTTATCAACTACTGACAATTGAATAGAGTGACAATTAAGAATAAATACCCCCTCCCAAGAATTGATGATTTGTTTGATCAGTTACAAGGTGCCAAATGCTTTTCAAAAATTGACTTGAGAACAGGTTATCACCAAGTTAGTGTGAAGGAAAAGGATATACCCAAGACAGCTTTTTGAACACGGTATGGTCATTTCGAATTTCTCATTATGTCATTTGGGCTAACAAATGCACCGACAATTTTTATGGATTTGATGAATAGGGTATTCAAGCCATTCTTGGATGTATTTGTGATAGTATTTATATATGGTATCTTTGGGGTATTCAAGATCAGAATAGGACCATAGAAATCACTTACGACAGGTATTGCAAGTTCTTCATGATCGGCAGTTGTATGCCAAGTTCTCCAAATGTGAATTTTGGTTAAAATCAGTGGCGTTCTTGGGTCATATTGTATCTGATGAAGGAATAAGGGTTGATTCACAAAAGATAGAGGCCGTGAAAGATTGGCCAAGACCAACAACACCCACAGAGGTTTGTAGCTTCCTAGGGTTGGCTGGTTATTATAGAAGGTTCGTTGAATGATTTTCTTCTATTTCTGCACCTTTAACTAAGCTAACACACAAGGCAGCTAAGTTTCAGTGGAAAGATGCATGTGAAAGAAGCTTACAAGAGTTTAAAAGTAGGTTAACTTCCGCACCTGTATTAGTACTTCTGGAAGGCACAGAGGGGTATACCGTATATTGTGATGCCTCAGGGGTTGGTTCAGGATGTGTACTCACGCAGCATGGTAAAGTAATAGCTTATGCCTCAAGACAAATGTGGCCACATGAGAGAAACTACCCAACACATGATCTTGAACTAGCAGCAGTTGTATTTGCTTTAAAGATATGGCGTCACTATTTATATGGGGTTCACGTTGACATATATACAGACCATAAAAGTTTGCACTACATCTTCAAGCAGAAGGATCTGAATTTGAGGCAGCGAAGATGGTTAGAGTTAATAAATGATTATGACGTTGATATACTATACCATCCAAGGAAAACAAATGTAATAGCCGATGCCCTCAGTCGCAAGACAATATCAAATATTAATGAGCAGACCATGGAAAAAGAAGGGATGGCGAAGGATCTACATCAACTAGCTAGTTTGGGAGTTGATCTTCTTGAAACCCCAAAAGAAGGAATTGTAGTGCATAATGAGGCAGAATCTTCATTAGTAGTTGAGGTGAAAGAGAAGCAGTTCAAAGATCTTACTCTACAATGAGTCAAGGAGAAGGTAAATCAAGGTATGACAAAGGGATTTGAGCTTACACAAGATGGAGTCCTTTGTTGTCAAAACAGATTGTGTGTACCTAATGTTAATGGGCTAAGAAGGAGGATAATGATAGAAGCACATCATTAAAGATATTCCATCCATCTGGGATCAACTAAAATGTACCATGATTTGAAAGGAGTGTATTGGTGGAGGGACATGAAGAAAGACATTGCAGAATTTGTGGCTCAATGTCCAAACTGCCAGCGAGTCAAATAGAGCACCAAAGCCGGGAGGTTATATGCAGTGTATGGAGCTTCTAACTTGGAAGTGGGACATGATCAACATGGATTTTGTCACTGGTTTGCCTCGCTCGTTTCGTCAGTTTGACTACATATGGGCAATAGTTGATAGACTCACCAAGTCAAAAAATTTCTTGCCAATGAAGACTGATTATACAGCTGAAGAGTATGCAAGGTTATCTATTAAAGAGATAGCTCGGCTACACGTGGTTCCAATCTCTATTATATCTGATCGAGAAGCTCAATTCACCGCAAAGTTTTGGAAATCATTCTGAAAGAGTTTAGGAACACAAGTGAATTTAAGTACAGCCTTCCACCCTCAAATGGATGGTCAAGCATAACGCACAATCCAAACACTTGAGGATATGCTTCGAGCTTGTGTCTTAGACTTCAAAGGTAGCTGGGATGATCATTTGCCACTTATTGAGTTTGCCTACAATAATAGTTATCATTCTAGTATCAAAATGGCACCTTATGAACCTTTATATGAAAGGAAGTGCAGATCACCAATTGGCTGGTTTGAAGTAGGCGAAACTACTTTATTTGGACCAGACCTTGTTCTTCAAGCTATGGAAAAAGTTAAGGTGATAGAACAACGGCTAGCAACAGCTCAAAGCTGACACAAATCATATGTTGATGTTAGAAGAAGAGGATTGGAGTTTTCTATAGGAGATTTGGTGTTCTTGAAAGTATCGCCAATGAAAGGGGTAATGAGATTTGGTAAAAAGGGAAAGTTGAGTCCATGCTACATAGGGCCATATAAGATTATTTGAAGAGTTGGCCAAGTTGCATATGAGTTAGAGCTACCTCAGGAGCTTTCATCAATTCATTCGGTGTTTCATGTCTCAATGCTTCGGAAGTGCGTAGGTGACCTATCCTATAACACTCCTATTGAAGATGTACAAGTTACAGGGGATCTCACCTACGAAGAAGTACCTATTGCTATTCTGGATCGTCAGGTTAAAAAGCTAAGGAATAAAGAAATGACTTCAGTAAAGGTGGTTTGGAGAAACCAACAAGTAGAAGAAGTAACGTGGGAAGTTGAGGAAGTGATGAAATCCAAGTACCCTTATTTATTTGAACCTAAAGGGGAAGTCCAAGGTACAGAATGGGGGCATTAATAGGTACACATGAAATTATATTTATTATGTGGTTAACAGTTGATTTAAACTAAGGTTTGAACTTATTTAAGCTATCTGATTATGCTAGCAATCGAGGAAGAATGTTCTTAAGGGGGGGATGATGTAACACCCCGTATTTTACGTGTACAAGTTCTACACATATGGAACTTGATTAGCTTGGTGGCATAAGCAATGAACTTGATTTCCTAGATGAATGGTGACAATAAAGAAGCTATAAGGGTAACTCCCGTACATTGCAATATTGCACGATCGAGTGAAGATTAAATTTTAGAAGTATTTAAATTCTGGATCGAAGGGCTATATGTAAGTCTAAAAGTAGGTGATCAAGTGTATATAAGTTTTGAGTTAAACTAAGGAGATTACGCTCGGAAAACGAATAAAAGAATTGAGGTGCTTGTTGAAATTTATAAAGCTAGCAGGTGTCACCTACTTGCTTAGCTCAAATGGGCTAGGTATATGAGGAAGATTAGTTCATGCATTATTGGGCTAACTTGAGGCCCAAATTAAATAAAAAGGAAAAGGGAATGGAGATGAGACCTCACACCAATCTGTCCAAGTCCAACTACTTGAGCCCAATAAAGATTAAGGCCCAAATTAAGGGTATAATTCTGGCCCATGGCTAAATATTAGAAAGGGGAAAGATTGCAGCCCAAGATGAGTACATAAAGGGCCCATTTTGTGTATATATAATTCCAAGCAGATGCATCACCTACTTGGACCACTTTGACAAATTAATGGCTGATATTAAAACTTAAGAGGTGGGGAAAAATAAGACCTTTATAATCCCCAAGTTGCTGGCCATTTCCTCACTTTTAAGAATAGATAAAAAAAATACAGATTTCTCTCTAAGCTTCTCCTCTCTCTTTGAAAGCATAGCAGCAGCCACAAGTTTCCTAGGGTTCTTGGAAAACCCAAGCCCTTGCAAGGGAAGCTCAAGTTATTGAAGAGTTAAAGTTAAAAGAAAATGAGTTATAAGAATTAAGGTAAAGTGACTGCCCTATCTTTGTCTTCCTTAAACACGAGTCTAAGTATGATATTTTAAGTATACTATTGATAAGAACTCATGGGATGATGATGGGAAACTATGGTTTCACGTCCTCTATTGTATGTTGGATTGTTAGGACTGTTTTGGGACAGGTTGATGTGTAAACATATTGGATACAACTTGATTGATGTCTGGAAAGGGTGTGAATTGTTGATATTGAAATATAGCTGTGTAGTGTACAAATGCAATAAAGAAGGCGGGATTGAAAGAACACCCTTAGTTTGGTAATTACAGGTATGCTGCCAAGCATTATTGTTGAGTAAGATTGGACTGCCTAAGCATGTTTAGTAACTACTAATACTAGTTTATCACCTACTCTATTGTAGATAAGTATTTGAAAAGAAAGGAAGGTACTTCAAGGTAACTACAAGGTGGTACTACAAGGTGGTACAACAAGGTATGTAAGGCTTTTCGATTTTCTACTAATTGACATGAAATCTAGACTCGTCCTCGAGACATAGAGGCAGCCTACCAGCTCCAACACGACTTATGACCTTGCTCTCACTCTTTAACATGTCTGCACGTTCCAATACATGTTCATTGTCAAATATGTACATATACATTGAATACCCTGCATGATTTCTACATTTAACTAAATAAGGTCCATATATTATTTTAGCTCCTATGCATTTCATTAATTGTGTAACTACTCTCTATGTTGTTGTTCCTGCATTATATGATTATTACACGTCACTTGTTGACTACATAGTCCCACAACTCAAAATGCTATGACCACCAAAAGAATCATCTCAAATGTTAATGGAAAGATATTAAATGAATATGCTTATTGATGGGTGGTATCCCAGGGGTGGAAGAATCACCTAGCATGGGTCGATCTCAATATTACGAGTGGTATCCTAGGGGTTAAAGGAAAGCCTAGAATGGGTCGATCCCGATTTATATGTCTACCACTGATCAGTTGGTCATTTGAATTATATGTTGTGCACAGAGTGTAAAGTAAAGAATGATAAAGCAAAGAAAAGAATGTAAAGTACCTGATTCCATAATATGAGAAAAGGTGGTGTTGAATCCATACATTGGTATATGATTTCATTTGAGTTCTTATTTCACATACAGTACTTTATGCCTTACATAATCAGTACATTCTCCCGTACATACGTCTCTCTTGGGGGACCTGCAATTCATGTTGCAGGTACAGGAACTAGTAGATCTCCCCAGTAGGAGAACAGGACATCCAGCGGCTATTGGTGAGCTCCACGTTGATTCGGGGCATTCTGAGTTTATAACATGTATTTTGGTATTGTATAGTAGCTGAGTGTAAGGCGAGGCATGTCCCGACCTTAACCCCATAATGTTTTATCATTTAGAGGCTTTGTAGACTATGTACAGTGATGTGTGGTTGTGCCTCGTGTCTTAGACATCATGGTCCCAACGGCCAAGTCATGTGCACTCTCTTTTGGCTTGTTAATACTGTCTACTTTCATGAAAACATGTTATCCACTATGGCAGCACCTTTAAATGTTCATAGATAGAGCATGATTACAAGTTGGTCCTCCCGAGCCTTCTCGGCAACGGGTGCCGGTTCTCCTTAATGGGATTTTGGGCGTGACAGTATGGGACAAGTTGAACTTTTCAAACAGGTGAAGTTCTGCCCGAGCCATTTATTTTATCATGAACTTTGTTTGAGAGGTCCCTTCGACCTAAAACTTTAGTTTAGTTCCTCGATATTGCCACTTACTTGCAATCTTAATCTCCAATGTACGATACAAAGGCATACACACCTCAAATAACCATGCCATACTACGCCACATATATTATGCACGATTAGAGAAAACGTACCGGATCTTACAGCTACAACGAGCCACACTATGATCCGTGGTCCCCACTATGAGTCATGGGAGTGGTCGTGGTCACTAGGGCAGTGTCTAGGGGAAAGTAGATAGTTTGGTCCTCTCCCTTGGCCCTTGCCCTTAACTAATGACGTTAACCCTTACGTTTAAGCTCTAGTTTAACCTACTATTTTACGGAGTGTTACATTTTTGTTTGCAATTCTCAACTACAACGCAATCAAAAAATGATAAAATACCAATATGGGGAGGGATTCTTGGGATGTGATTAATCATAGGAAACTTTCGCTACATGGGTAATTTCAACTACTAATGAATAGCTAAATATCAGTGGGTAGGCTAGACTATGAGTGAAATAGCCTTCTCTCAAATAACTATTCCGCTTCAAGTGAGTTTTTTCGAACATCAACAAGCATAGCAATTAAGAACAACCCACGGTTTAATTCATCCACTCTCTCAAGCAAAATGGATAGGATTGGGTTTCAGATTCTTTCTCGAGCTGAACCCATATCAACCCAATACTTATAAACCATTAATCACCACCCTTAATCCCAAATCTTCTCTCTCGAGCAAGTTAATAACACCAAATTAGAACTACATTTGCAACTACAATTTATATATTAAACCTTAGCTAGTGATTAAACCCACTTTGATATAGCATTTAAACTAGTAATTAACAATACCCATATGCTAATTCAACCCATAATCACATTATCACACCCAAGAATTGGGATTTTAGCCAAACATCATAAAATCCATGAAAGTGCTAGTGTGGTAGATGGTAGTGTGGTAGGTGAGTTATTTATTTTAAAGATTTTATTATAATATTTTTTTACTAAGTGAATTAATCTTGATATCCCTTTAATATTATTTTTTGGTAGTGCTAAATTCATGGTAATATGTAATAATATTTATTGTAATATTCTTCCGATAGTTGTTTTAGTCTGAAAATTTCTTTAATATTATTTATGATATATTCTAGATATAACATATATTGGGTTCATATAGGATTAAAGTTTCATAGTTTTTTATCATTTCGTCATGCATATATGTAGTCATGTTCTTTACTATGCGGGTTTTTTATTTCAAATTATTCTTTCCTATCATATTCATAATTGATTAAATTCATATTAGATCATTATGAACTAGATTATCTTTGTCATGTTTTTCTGTCACTACTAGCATCGTACTTTAGCGGATACTTCCTTCTTATCAGCGCCTCAACTTTGTTTACTCCCCTAAACGGCTTTCCTCGCCTACTGGTTTCAACGTTAGGATGGCATAGTATAGAAGTTTTCTCCCTGTTTCCAGTGTGCTAATAAACTAGAAATCATGATTCAAATAATTCTAATACATAATAACTAACATAAATTTATTCAATCATATATATGATATTCAGGAATATATGAAATTAGTTCCACATATTTTTTGAACAATATACCTTTGCCTCTTGCTTAGCCATGTTATCTGAAATATCTGATTGGATTTCAGATTTATCCATTAACTTTAAAGTATTTAGTATCTTGAGAGATTGATTTTGAAGAAAGTTTTTATTCTGTTAGGCAATGCCTACTTTCATTTACATATATCCTCCCTTATATAGAGAGGAACTCTTACTTACTACAATAATGTGCTCTCTTTAAAACCTTTTACAATACTACACGTACACACTACTTTATGACTACTTGACAAACATATTATGATGACATACCTTACACTTGTCATCATATTTTTAACATTTACACTTACTTTATGACACTTGTACACCTACCATTCTTACTTACACTTGCCCATACTCTTGCCCATACATTTGTACCTACTACCTATTAATATAGTATGACTACTTTACACTTGTCATACTTTACATGCTATAAGTTTTATAATACTTATGACACACTGCTATTAACTATTATACACACTACTATTACTACTATTCACTTGACTTTTCCACATTTTTACGTACTAACTTTTTCTTTCTTATCTTTTTGACTTGTCTTCTTCTTCTTATCTCCTTCTGTCTTTATCTTATTCCAACTAGACGTCTGGAATTATATTATCTTCTCCGTTGCATTTTGAACATATATGATCAGGGTATTTATGTCCAATTAACTTGCAATATCTGGTTAATAGTTCTGGCGAAATAAATCCTGCTTTGAGTGCTCTTGTCGTAGGTCTTTCTTCTGGTTTTAATAATGATAAAATCTATTTCTGGACTTCATCCATATCTGACTTTAAGGTTTAGGGATTAAGGTATATGGTTTAGGGTTTAGAGTTTAGGTTTTATGGTGTATGGATTTTGGTTTAGGGTTTAGGTTTTTGGTTTAGGGTTTAGGGTTTCGAGTTTAGGGTTGATGGTATAGGGTTTAAGGTTTAGGGTTTATGGCTTAGGGTTTAGGGTTTAGGATTTACAGTTTAGGGGTTAGAGTTTGGATTTAGGGTTTTTTTGTTTATGTTTAGGGTTTAGGGTTTAGGTTTTATGGTTTGGGACTAGGGTTTAGGGTTTTAGGGTTTTGGGTTTATTAGGTTAAGGTTTTCTTTAGGGTTTTATAGGTTTAGAGCTTAGAGTTTTTTAGGTTTATGAATTTTTAAGGGTTAAGTGTTTCTTAGGATTTTTTACGGTTTAGGGTTTAGGGCTTAAGGTTTTTTTTATATGTTTTTTTAGGTCTAGGGTTTACGGATTTTTAGGATTTCGGGTTTAGCGCTTTGGGTTTTATAGGATTTTTGAATGGTTTTGAGTGTTTATTTTAGGATTTATAGCAATTGGGTTTCTTAAGGTTTAGAGTTTAGGGTTTCTTGGAGTTTTATGTTTAGGATTTAGGGTTTTAGGTTAGGGTTTTGGGTTTAGGTGTTAGGGTTTTTAAGGTTTAGTGTTTTAGCTTTAGGGTTTTATCTAGGTTTTTAGGGTTTAGGGCTTTGGGTTTTTTAGGTTAATGTTTTTAGGGTTTTATAGGTTTAGAGTTAAGCGCTTAGGAATTTTTTGTGTTTTTTAGGGTTTAGTATATACGATTTAGGGCTTTATAGAGTTTAGAGCTTAGAGCTTTTTAGGTTTAGGAGTTTTTGGGGTTTTTAGGGATTTTAAGGGTTAAGTGTTTCTTAGGGTTTCTTTTGTTTTTTTTTTAGATTTAGGGTTTACGAATTTTTAGGATTTAGTGTTTAGAGCTTAGGGTTTTATAGGTGTTGTAAATGGTTTTTAGGGTTTATATTA
>NW_006239108.1:706637-713242 GCF_000226075.1 Solanum tuberosum
TGGTGTTTCTGTGATTACTATTTTGTTATCTATTAATTGTTTGATATATATCCTATCCATAATTGGATTGTTTTATTTATATCTGCTACACAGTCTAAATCTAAAAAATCATGTTGTCCAGTTATTGGTTTAGGCGTCCATCTTTTATTTAATTTTTTTATCC
Source organism: Solanum tuberosum (assembly GCF_000226075.1). Taxonomy (NCBI): domain Eukaryota; kingdom Viridiplantae; phylum Streptophyta; class Magnoliopsida; order Solanales; family Solanaceae; genus Solanum; species Solanum tuberosum. The sequence goes on from NW_006239108.1 coordinate 706,801, forward strand.
CATGTAGTTCTTTCTCTATTATATTGTTCATAGTTTTCATTATAATATTTTGGATTAAAATTTTTTGGGTTTTTTACTCCTGATGTGCTAGGTTTTTCGTCCATGTGTACGTCTTCTGTATTTACTTCTAAATTCTTTGTATTATCTATGTTTGCTAAAAGTTCAGTAAATGTTTCGCTTGTTTCCGAATGTTTTTCTAGGTCATCGTCGTTTATTTCATCAATTCTTATTTTGGGTAGATTATCTTGGCTATTTTCTTCTTTTTCTTCTAATTCATCTTGTAATTGCAATTTTTCTTTAAATTTGACTATCTCATTTACTAATTTTGTTTTTTGCTCTTTTTCTTTTTGTTTAATTTCATACATTTCTTTTAATATTGCTAGTTCTTTTTCTAGTTCTATTATTTTAGTATTTTTTACTTCTTCTAATTGTTGTACTTTCTTTTTTGCTTGTTGTTTTATTTTTTCAATTTCCGTTTTTCTATCTATTTCTTCATTTTCTTTTGTTATTCTTATCATAGAAGTTAAACTATCTTCTATTTTTACCGTTTCTTTTTCTAACATTAAATTTAGATTGTCACCTATTTTCTTATATCTTCTTCCTAGATTAGAAAATATTATCTTTATTTTTAATCCGTCATAGTTTTCATATGTTTTTTCATCTATTGCGTATTCTTCTTTATTCATTTATAAATTGTGTTGTAGTGTATATTCTAAGCTTTCTATTTGTATTTGTAGATATAAAATAGTTTTCCTCTGTGCTGTTATAGATTTTTTACAAATTCCTGCAAATATATTACTATTAAGTCTATTTTGCCTATGTCTCAATTCTTGTCTTTTTGCTATAATTATTTCGTTAAGTTTTTGTCTATATTCTTCATTCTCGTTATTCATTGTTTCTTTAAGTATTGAATATATTTATATTCTATTTTAGATATATTATCTATTAATTGATCTAATTTGTCGTCATCAGTTTTTGTGATATTGAGTTTTTTATATTCCGAATATAATTTCTTTAATTTTCTTCTTATTTTTCTTAACTTTCTACTAGTATGTTTCTTACTTTGTTTCTTATTATCCATAGCTCTGATACCATTTTTTATCTACTCATCTCCCTCATAATTTCTAAATTCCCAAAATCAAAAACCAACTTCCCTCAAAATCTTCTCTCTATAACTCCAAGGAAGAAGAAGAAGAGAATAAGTTAGGGTTTGAAGAAGATGGATTTTTCACACAATTTCTTGGGGTTCTTCACCAATGTATGGTATTTCTTCATCCATGGGTATCCTTCACCCATGGAGCCCTTTTCAATAGATATCCTAAACCCTAGGGTTTGACTTCAATCTCATAGATTCCTTTCAAATTCATTTTTAATGTATGGATTATGTTTAATTATGGTTATATTAATGATTTTCTATGATTGTAGGTTGAATTCCTAAAGAATCCATGAATTTCCCTATTTTCCCAAATTGGATCTAAAAGTGTGGGTGAATTTTACAAAGAATAGTATTATGAAATCATGCTTATAGTGACAATAGTAATTCTATCATGTTATAATCCATGTCTAAAGTAGTAATTCTGGATATGTTGGTTGAATGTGATCTATGGTCCGTGAAGGGAAAAGCATGAGAATTATGTATGTTTATGAGGCTAATGTATATGCATTTAGATCACCTGATAGTAAAGTGAATATGGTTATGATCTAATTGTTGTGTTGATTGGATGATTATCCTCATGTACACACGTATGTATGAATATGATATGATGTGAAATGTTTAACACATGTAGTGATTCTAAGGTTGGAAGACTAGTCTTACCTATTGAATCTATGAGCTATATTATGAATTATGTTGAATTGAGTGTAAAGACATTCCTCCATTAATATGAACTTGAGTCAAGATTTAATAGATAACCTATGGGAATTAATGCTTAGCACCGAGTGGATATTGATGAGTCCACGATTTGGACTCATTTAGGGCTATATTTTATTGAAATTAGTGTCCTAAAATGCATGTTTTTATCTTGATATATGATGAAAACCTTTAAGTTTTAGGTATTTGAAAGTTGAGGGAAAGCATGGACACTATCGAGCAAAAATGAGCAAAAGAACGAAGAAATGAAGATTTGCGAATCGCCGAACCCATTCGGCGAATTGTCAATAGATCTCATATTCACCTTTTGTTCCAGTGTGCTTAGCCCTGAAAAAAATGAACAAATTGGCGGTGTAAAGCAGCAGTTGGAGTATCACAAAGTGACTTCACGAAGCAGTGCTGCATTGCCCAATTACCCAGGACACAAAGATGCTGAAAGCAACTGATGAAAGGCGATGAAGTACACCAAAAGGCGGATCGCCGAATGCATCGGCGATTCCCACTAAGGTCGCCGAAAGATCTTTCGGAGCTCATGTTCTGAAAATTATAAATACTAGTTCAATTTTTATTCTTAGCAGCCAGTTTTACCTTATTTTATCTATTTTTTAGATTATTAAGTTTTAGACAGAGTGTTTGGAGAGGGTTTTGAAGAACTTGGAGCTTTCAAAGGGTTTTAAATTCAAGGAATTGGACTTGGTTCTTTTGGATTCTCCACTCTAGGCATCTTTTAAGACTTAATCTTGCATACCCATTGATGGAAATTTATATTGGTATACGTCTTTATCTCATTTACATGCGTAGCTAAAACCCCAATTCTTGGGGTTTGATTTTGTGAATATGAGTTATATTAGTTGTTGGGTCTTGCGTGCAGATAGTCTATTTGTAGTTTAAATATGATTTCGTTTAGTGGTTATGGATGAATTTAATAAATTTGTAGTTGCAAATACAAGTTTATTTATGTGTTTTTGGCTTGCTCAAGATAGAGGTCGTAAAACTAAGACCACTAAATTGATGTCCAGTGTGAGTGGGTCGACATGAGGTTCATCTCGAGAGAGTGAACCCTAGTCCCATGTCCACACAATCAGCTCGAGAGAGTGAGTGGGTTAAGGCATAGGTTGTTCTTCATGTGGCAAGTGGGTGTCCGAGAGGAGCGCTTTTGAAACGGGGTAAGTTGCTCAAGAGAGAGATTATCCCCCTTAAAGTCTAGCCTAGTAACAAATACTCAATGAATTTACTATCAAGAGCATGTGCCCAATGATTTAGTCTATCCCTTATTCCTATCACATCCCAAGAATCCCGTCTCCATACTTGTATTTTTCTTTATTTTCACTGTTTAGTTGTTTCTTGCTTACAAACCCCCATTTGATACGTGACGCTTGCGTCACCCGTTTTAATTTGTTATGTTTTTATTCGCCAAAGTCTTTAGCTACGATTAGCTTAAGCACTTTCGCCCTTAACTACTAATTCTCACGCCCACTCCCTTGGGACTCGACCCAACCCTTGGTTGGATTACTAAACTATTGTACGACAGTAGACACTTGCATCGGAAGTTGTGTCTTGATTATGCAAACATCAAAATGGCGCCGCTGCCGGGGAGTGGTGTTACGTGAAAGTTTTTGGTTTAAGATGAATTTTTCTTTTGGTAGTCGTAGTTTACTAACTTTATTTTTAGTTTTTTTTTCTTTTGAATTTGTTGATGTAGGTAGGTAACCTAAGCATGGCTAGGGGAAATGGTGACAACTCGGCTGTGACGAGCCAACAAGTCGAGAGAACATTGAGTTAACTACACTGGTAACTCAGCTGAACGAGTTTTCCACCAAAATAATAGAGGTGGAAAACCAGTGCAACAACCAAGGGAGGTATATTCCCCCTCATGAACGAGAAAGGTCTTGGAGCAATGAAAATAAACGTATTGAGGATACGTTATTGATCAATCTCTAAAAGCTTCATGAGAAAGATAGAATGCTAGAGGAAATGAAGGAAAGCATGGAGGTGCTGAATCAGATGACTGGCTCTCACTCAAGATCAATCAAGTTGATCGAAGACCTCTTGGAACACACATAGCTTCATCTCTACCCTAGCAGTAAGTGAGGGTTGCCTAGTAGCTTTAGGTCTAACCCTAGTAATGAAGCTTGACTGATAGCTCGAGTCATGCCACGACGTTAAATAGGCGGTTCTTGGGAGGCAACCCAAGGTTTCAAATGCTTTAGTTTGCTTTTATAAATAATGGTGTGTTAGTGATGCCAGATTGAATGAGGAAAGTGGTGGAAAATGCAGATTAGCGATCAAAATGGTCAGTCGGCGGATCACCGAAGAGGCCGATGTACCTGACTTGACCCGCCATTTGGCTCAACACACGTATAAATAGGAGCCTGTAAAACTCAGCGAGCTTGAGAATAAGTTTGGCGTGTCACCAACCAGGTCAGCGACCACTATTAAGAGCGTCGTTTGGACCGTCCCGTTGACTGAAGATCCTGTAAAACTCAGCGAGTTAAATTACCATTCGGTATGTTGCCGAATGGATCGGAAAGTGCGACTAATGTCGCCGAGTGGACGCGAACTGGAGTTTATGAAGGCCATAGGTCTTAAGAGTCCAAATTCTTCACTTTTCCTCGCATTTAAACTTCACAAACCCACACTAAGGTAGTATTTTTCTTATTTTTGCATTTTACTAGTATTTCAGTTGGTTGATTTGTGCTCGGAGTGGATTTCTTTGCTGCTTTGTATTTCAGTCTTACCGTTATCAACATCAAAGATTGGTTGCCTGACACTCGAAACTATTTTATAGAATTTGTACTCATTTTCCATATCTGTATCATGTTCTTGTGTGTGCCTGTATTAATCTCTAAGTATGGCTCAATTTGTTTATAAGTGTTGAGACCCCGTCTGTTTGTGTTTTTAGCAGAAGTATATTTTGTGGGATTGTGTTTGAATGTTATGGATCTGAGTTAAATCTCACTAGTGCATGTGCTGACTTTACTTTTGGAGGTTAAGGGGTTGAATTCGAGAAGGTCGGTTGAGAATAGGCGCATTAGGCTGTTTCGGGAGCTAGGTCTAACCCACCGAAATACTCAGCGGTTCGCCAGATGCTCTCATCTCACTTTAATTTCTTGTGGAATTTGATGTTTAATGCTATAACTTTTGGCTAGTAGACTGAGGTCGCAAAAAGTGCTCGGTGACTTGCCGAAAGTATTCTTGATCGCCCTTTTTCTGCCCATTTGATTTAGGATGCATTTCAATTTTTGGCTTACACACCGGACCTTTCGAGCCAATCTCTTTCATTCTTCTTGAGGATTTGCAGATATGGCAAAACCAAAAGTTGCCGAGAGAATTGTACCAGACCAAGAGAGGACTGAAAGGAAAACGATGAATGAGGAGGCCGCTACATCCAAAGGCAAGGCTACTACACTACCCACGTTTGGTGGGAACAAAGATAAGGGAAAGGGCAAGGGATTCACGGAAATCTATGCATCTTCTAGTCGGATACCTATTTCAAAAATTCAAAGAAACCATAAAGTACCTTCATGGGGCCGGGAATTCAATGCCACTATACATGCCTATTGGGAAAATTTGCAGGAGGTCACTCCTAATGGACTTAACAGGGTCGATGCATCAGAAACAACCTCGGTTTTATGCCCAAACCTCGAGTGTGACCCCAAGCAGTGACGCCCAGATTAAAAATGAAACATCGGGCACTGAAGCCCTAACAGATGGAGCGACCAATTAGACATGATTTTTCTCTACCTCCCTTTATATCTTTCTGTATTCTAAAGTCTGGATAATCTATTATTTGCATTTGAAGACAAATGTTTTTATTTGTGGTAGGGTGAGGCCCACACCTTTTGTGTGCTACTTTTGTTCCTGTTTTGTGTATATATCTGGGTTGTTCTGCTTTAAAAATTGTGTTTTATCTGTTTCTGTAGATGTTTGAGTCTTGTAGCTTCCTTTTATTTTAAATTGACAAAATGATTTTGACCCGTCCAAAATTTTTTGCCACCTCTCGTGTGTTGAATTTGGCTGTTCTTTTGTAAAATTTAAGTCTCGGTCCTGATCAATACCGATGACTTGAATAGTGCTTACAATCGAACAAACATGAATGAGCGGCTATGATGAGAGAAATGAAATTGCATAGACAATATGTGAACTCTTTGCATCTTGTTGTGATTACCTATTTATCAAATCGATTCTCTTGTGATGACCAGTGCACACTAGAAAAAGTGTGGATTCTTGTTAGACTTAAGTGTCGATGCCTTGTGTGATAAGCTTACCTGGAACCATGCATGACAACATCTAGAATTTGCCCTGTTTGTTCGGTTGACTAAGTAAGACTTTCTCTTGATATGATCTTAGAAAACTTCGAAGAGTGTGAACCAATTTGACATATACCTCTTTTGTGACCCACCTTGTGAGCGTCTCATTCTCTCTTGAACACCCTTTGAGCCTTACCCTTCTTTGGAAGAAAGTTGATGAAAACTAGACCTTTCTTAATCCATTACCTATAATCCTCTTGAATTGTAATTAGTTAAATAGTCAACTTAGGCCAAAAGCCTAAGTTGAGGGTGTGGTGAAAAG
>NW_006239108.1:713292-820889 GCF_000226075.1 Solanum tuberosum
GAACCCTTCCATATAAAAAAAAAGAGAAAGAGAAAAAGAGAAGAAAAGAATTTAAAAAAAGGGAAAGTTGTGGAATAAAGTACTAAAGGATGGGGTACCCAAACAATCCATGGGAAGCGAATAATAGGATGACCTATGATGCCCTAATGAAAATGATGAAGGAAAAAGAAAGGAAGTGTTGAGAGCACCACATGTCATGAGGATAAAAGTCACTGAGCCTAAATGCCCATACCTCTACACTCAACCCCGTTACAAGCCTTGTTAAGACCTTTCTGATCTTGAGAAACTCGAAACAAATGTTGATTGAAAAATACGGGCAAACCTATGGGTGAAAGTATGCATTGTGTTCCTCTTTCTAACTGTGAGCGTTGTACCTGATTCCTGAACTTTAAATTGATTATACCTTTGCGTGTGAAAATGGAATCATCATTTGTGTGAGGGCATTGGAAGGCTTTTGTTGAGCTTGAACTTGCATTTGAAGCAAGTATTGCGAGCTTGAGAATCTTTGGTAATGGTGTGTCACTACTTGAATCTTTTAGTACACAATTGACTCTTACATAAGTAAATTGACTCTTGTTGTGTGCATTCATGATCAAATATTGTGTAGCACTGTTCGAGACACCCTTTTTGAACGGCTGAACTTGAGTTTGCTTGAGGACAAGCAAAAGTTTAAGTTGGGGGTGTTGATGAGTCCACGATTTAGACTCATTTAGGGCTATATTTTGATGAAATTAGTGTCCTCAAGTGCATGTTTTATCTCGATATCAGATGAAAACCTTTATGTTTAAGGTATTTGAAAGTTAAGGGAAAGCATAGACACTATCGACAAAAAAGGAGAAAAAGAAGCTAAAAGACCGAAGAAATGAAGATATGTCAATTGTTTAACCCATTCGGCGAATCGCCAATAGATCGCATATTCGCCTTTGGTTCCAGTGTGCTGAGCACTGAAGGAAATCAGCAAATCGGCGGTGAAAAGGAGCAATCTGCATATCGCTGAGCGACTCCGTGAAGCAATGGTTCATCACCCAATTATCCTGGACACAAAGATGCTGAAGGCAACTAATTAAAGGCGACGAAGTAGACCAAAGGGCGGATCACCGAATGCATCGGCGATTCCCACTAACGTCGTTGAAAGATCTTCCGGAGTACATGTTATAAAAACTATAAAATACTAGTTCAGTTTTTATACCTAGCAGCCAATTTTACCTTATTTTACCTATTTTTTAGATTATTAAGTTTTAGAGAGTTTTTGGAGATATTTTCTCTATGTTTTGATGAGGGTTTTGAGGAACTTGGAGCTTTCAAAGGGTTTTAAATTCAAGGAATTGGACTTGGGTCTCTTGGATTCTCCACTCTTAGCGTGTTTAAGAATTAATCTTGCATATCCATTGATGGAAATTGATAATGGTATACATCTTTATGTCTTTTACATGTGTAGCTAAAACCCCAATTCTTGTGGTGTGATTTTGTGAATATGGGTTAGATTAGTTGTTGGGTGTTGCTTGCTGATAGTCTATTCGTAGTTTAAATGTGATTTTTTTTAGTGATTGTGGATGAGTTAATGAATTTTGTAGTTGCAAATACAAGTTTATTTATGTGTTTTCGGCTTGCTCGAGAGAGAGGTCGTAAAACTAAGACAACTAAATTGATGGCCAGTGTGAGTGGGTCAACATAAGGTTCAGCTCGATAGAGTGAACCCTAGTCCCATGTCCACACACTCAGCTCGAGAGAGTGAGTGGGTTAAAGCATAGGCTGTTCTTCATGCAGCAAGTGGGTGTCCGAGAGGAACACATTTGAAACGGGGGAAAGTTTCTCGAGAGAGCTTATCCCCCTTAAAGTCTACCCTAGTCACAAATACTCAATGAATTTACTATCAAAAGCATGAACCCAATGATTTAGTCTATCCCGTATTCCTATTACATCCTATGAATCCCGTCTCCATACTTGTATTTTTCCTTGTTTTCACTGTTTTAGTTGTTTCTTACTTACAAACCCCCATTTAATACTTGACGCTTGCGTCACCCTTTTTAATTCTTTATGTTTTCATTCGCTATAGTCTTTAGCTACGATCAGCTTGAGCACTTTTTCCCTTAACCACTAATTCTCACGCCCATTTCCTTAGGACTCGACCCCAACCCTTGGTTGGGTTACTAAACTATTGTACGATCGTAGACACTTGCATCGGAAGTTGTGTCTTGATTACGCAAACATCAGCTTTCAATATGAGATGGAAGCTTTTATTATAGTTGAGTCCGGCTTCCCCTAGAAAGCTTATACACTAGTTGATTCCGGCCTTTTCGAATGTGTTCCTTTTACACTAGTTGAGTCTGGGTTCCCATAGTAGGTATATCATGAGATGGACACCTTCTACCTTAATTGAGTCCGGGATTCTAGAAGCAATCTCCTTATCCCATAAACTATGTGCCCACATAGGTCTTTAGCTAGTGGATCAACCTAGGCTAAGAGTATAGTTCTACCTTAGGCAAGTACGAAAACCCCTTTTTTGGTGTGGGGTAGACACCAGATTCCATGATTAAGCTGACATGGTCTATGTTGGTCAAGGCTAAATCCCACTATGATAATATGAACAAGAATATGAGTTATGATCTATAGTTACTCAATAAGTTTTTCTTAATGAGCGTAAGATTATGGGATCTTATTCATGCATTACACAAGGATGCTTTGAGGGTGTTTATGGTATATTTCAAATATGATATGATGATCTATATGTTGAATATGCTTATGACTTATGCTTTTGCACTAATCTTCATGATGATTGTTAAACTTGGTAGTGCATACTTTTTAACTAAAATGTCCCTTTTTGCATGTTTTCATAGTTTTATGCATACCTACCATACTTAGTGCATTTTTGTACTAAACCATATTTTCTACATTTTTCTACAAAGTGTAGGGTCCGGTGTTTGAGGTGATCTTACTTCTTGGTCAAAGCTTGGATCGAGTATTCTCCTTGCTGGTGGTGAGTCCTTATGGATTCAAGGATGAGTGATATTTTGTAGTTCCTTTCTTTCGTTGTATTAGACTTTCATATTTTTGTAGTAAGGGTTGTGACCCTACCTGATACGTCCATTATAATAGATTGGTAATTGAGACAAGTTTAGACTTCCACATTGTTTTTATGAAACTTTTGAATTTAAATTCATTTTTACTCTTATTGTTCCTAATGCTTTATGTTATTATATGCTAAGGGGATTACATGGTTCCTTTCAGGGTTCTATGTGCCTTGTTACGTGTAGGGGTAATCCTTGGGTCGTAACAAACTTGGTAATCAGAGAAAAATAGTTAGAATGATTCTAGGATGATGTCTCATAAGGCACGTCTAGTAGAGTCATGTTCATGAGTGTGAATCGCACCACATTTATGAGTGAGTGGCTTTAAGATGTTAGGAAATTTCACTTCTTTTATTACTCTTAAGTCCTGCCATAGAGTTTAACTCTACAAAAGTCCCTCTCATAATCCTTCTCTTGTGTCTTCAAGAAATGAATACACGAAGGGTTAATGTTAGAAGGGTGGAAGAGGAGAATGTGAATCAAGGAGTTCCTCAAGGTAATAAAGCTACTCAAGTTAAACAAGCTCTGGTTGATCGTGTAATATAGAATGTGACCCATGCATAATTTAGGTCTACTATCTGATTGTTGGCTCAAGTCATGAAAACTCAAGCCAATAGAGAGGTGATTGCTCCTATGAACACTAATATGATTTCCGCGGCTTCTAGATTGAGGGATTTTTCTTAAAAGAACCCTCCCGTGTTTCTTTGTTCCAAAGTGGGAGAGGATCCTCAAGAATTTTTGGAAGAGGTTTATATGATAATTGATGCCATGGGGGTGACATTAGTAGAGAAAGTGGAGCTAGACGCTTGTCAACTAAAGAGTGTTTCTCAAGTATGGTATACTCAATGGAAGAACAATAGGCTGTTAGAAGCGGGTCCAATCAAGTGGGAAGTGTTCAAATCAGTGTTCCTTGATAGGTTCTTTCCCCAAGAGTTGAGGGTAGCTAAGGTGGAAGAATTTGTTAACCTTCTTCAATGAGGTATGAGTGATCAAGAATAATCTCTAAAGTTTACCCAATTGTCCAAGTATCCTCCGACTTTGGTGGCGGACTCAAGGGATGTGATGAGTAGGTATTTGACGGGGGTGTCTAGATTGGTGAGAAAAGAATGTCGTTGGATAATGCTTCATGATAATATGGATATCTCACGTCTCATGGTGTATGCTCAACAAATGGAGGAAGAGAAACTCTAAGACAAGAATAGAGAGGTGAAAAGAGCTAGAACCGGTGATGGGAACTTCTCCAATGCTAGGTCCGATGGACGAGGTCGACCAAGGTTCAAACAAAGGTTCTCCAAGCAAGGATCCTATAATGCTCCCCCAAGGGTTAACAATGATAGGGAGTCTAACCCTAAACGTCAAGGAGGCAATAATGGTGGTTCCTATATTGCTATGCCTAATTGTGCCAAGTGTGGTAGAAAACATGATGAAAAATGCTTAGTTGGCTCGGATGGGTGCTATGGTTGTGGGAAGAGTGGCCACAAGATGAGTGATTGTCTAATGCTCAAGGTTAATGGGAGAGAAGATAAGCAAACTCCTCCAAGTGGTTCATACTCCAATGCTCAAAAGCAAAACCGCTTTTATGCTCTTCAATCCCGAGGTGACCAAGAAAGCTCCCTGAATGTGGTGACTGATATGTTGGAAGTCTTTTCTATTGATGCTTATGATTTGTTAGATCCCGGTGCCACTTTGTCCTTTGTGACACCTTTAGTGGCCATGAAGTTCTAAAATACTCCCCGAAGTATTAGTAGAGCCTTTTTTTCAGTTACCTTGGTGGATTTAGTAGAGTTAGACATGTTATACTTTGATGTGATTTTGGGTATGGATTGGTTGCATGCATGTTATGCCTCTATAGATTGTAGGACTCGGGTGGTTAGATTGCAATTTTCAAATGAGACCATGTTAGAGTGGAAGGGGGAAATTCTATCCCTAGAGATCAATTTGTTCTTGCCTTAAAGCGAGAAAAATGATCTCCAAAGGGTGCATTTACCATATTGTTAGGGTGATAGATGTTGAGTCCAAAACCCCTTCTCTAGATTTGGTTCCGGTAGTAAATGAGTTTTCGGAAGTTTTTCCCTATGATTTACCCAGTATTCCTCCCGAGCGGGAAATAGACTTTGGTATTGATCTTTTACTGAATACGCAACCTATCTCCATTCCTCCTTATAGAATGGCTCCGGCCGAGTTGAAAGAGTTGAAGAAATAATTAATGGATTCGCTAGATAAGAGTTTTATTCACCCGAGTATGTCTTCATGGGGTGCTCCGGTGCTGTTTGATAGAAAGAAGGATGGGTCTCTGAGAATGTGCATTGATTACTGTCAATTGAATAAAGTGACCTTTAAGAATAAATATCCCCTTACGAGAATCAATGACTTGTTTGATCAACTTCATGGGGCAAGCTATTTCTCCAAAATTGATCTTCGTTTGGGTTTCCACCAACTAAGGGTGAGAGGGGTTGATATTCCAAAGACGGCCTTTAGGACCCGTTATGGTCAATATGAATTTGTGGTTATGTCATTTGGGTTGACAAATGCCCTGGCGGCGTTCATGGACCTAATGAATAGAGTGTTCCGACAATATCTTAAAATGTTTGTAATAGTGTTTAGTGCTGATATCTTAATCTACTCAAAGAGTGATAATGAACATGTGGACCATTTGAGGATTATACTGCAAGTTCTTAAGGACCAACAAATCTTTGGAATTAGCAAGTGTGAATTTCGGTTGAGTCCGTAGCTTTCCTTGGTCATATTGTGTCAAGCTTGTGTATTGAGGTATATCCTAAGAAAATGGATGCAGTCAAGAGTTGTCCTAGACCTCTAACTCTTTCCGATATTAAAAGCTTTTTAGGTTTGGACGGTTCCTATAGGAGGTTTGTTGAGGGGTTTTCGTCCATTGCTTCTCTGTTTACGACTTTGACTCAAAACAAGGCTAAGTTTGAGTGGTCGGAGGCATGTGAGAAAAACATTCAAGAGTTGAAAGATAGACTTACTTCTGCTCCGGTGTTGACCTTACCGGAGGGTACTGATGGTTTTCTTGTATATTGTGATGCCTCTAGAGTAGGGTTGGGATGTGTGCTCATGCAATATGGTAAGGTTATTGCATATGCTTCAAGGCAACTTTAGGTCCATGGGAAGAATTATCCGACCCGTGATCTTGAATTAGCGGCGGTAGTATTTTCCTTGAAAATATGGAGACATTATTTGTATGGGGTCCATGTGGATGTCTTCACCGATCACAAGTGTCTTTAATATGTGTTTAGTCAGAAGGACTTGATTCTCTGACAAAAAAGCTGGTTAGAACTTTTGAAGGAGTATGACATGAGTGTCCTTTACTATCCTGGCAAAGCTAACGTAGTTGTGGATGCTCTTAGTAGATTGTCCATGGGTAGTGTGGCTCATGTAGAGGATGAAAATAAAGAATTGGTTCGTAAGGTGTATAGATTGGCCCGACTAGGTGTCCAACTAGTGGATTCCAATGAGGGTGGTTTCATGGTTCATAATAGCTCCAAATCATCCTTTGTGGTGGATGTGAAGTCTAAACAAGACCTTGATCCTATATTAGCTGAATTGAAATAGTCGGTATTCAAGAAGTTCGTTGAGGCTTTCTCCCAAGGGTGAGATGGGGTACTTAGGTACCAAGGTCGATTATGTGTTCCAGATGTAGATGGTTTGAAGGAACAAATTTTTGAGGAGGCTCATAGTTCTCGGTATTCTATTCATTCGGGAGCCACTAAGATGTACCGTGATCTACGGGAAGTCTATTTGTGGAATGATATGAAAAGTGATATTGTGGAATTTGTAGCCAAATGTCCCAATTGTTGACAATTTAAGGTTGAGAATGAAAGGCTGGGAGGCTTTTTGCAAGATATACCAATTCCCACTTGGAAATGTGAAGATATCAATATGGACTTTATAGTGGGTTTGCCTCGTACCCGAAGGCAACATGATTCTATTTGGGTCATTATAGATAGGATGACAAAATCAGCCCACTTTATTCCCGTCAAGGTTTCTTATTCGGCGGAAGACTATGCCCATTTGTAAATGAGGGAGATAGTGAAGTTACATAGAGTTCCTTTATCCATGATTTCAGATCGAGGTACTCAATTTACTTCACACTTTGGAAGTCATTCCAAAAAGGGCTTGTTACTAAGGTCAAACTTAGCATGGCTTTTCATCCCCAAATGGATGGTCAAGCAGAACACACCATTCAGACCTTAAAGGACATGTTGAGGGTATGCGTGATAGATTTTAAAGGTAATTGGGATGACCACTTACCATTGATAGAGTTTGCCTACAATAATAGTTATCATTCTAGCATCGGTATGGCTCCCTTTGGAGCCTTGTATGGTAGGAGATGTAGGTCTCCGCTTGGTTGGTTTGAGGTAGGTGAAATTGCTCTTATTGGTCCAGAATCAGTTTATGAAGCTATTGAGAAGGTTCAGCTCATTAGAGAGAGATTGAGAGCGGCTCAAAGTAGACAAAAATCTTTTGCCATTGTGAGAAGAAGGGATCTAGAGTTTGAAGTTAATGATTGGGTCTATTTGAAAGTCTCACCCATGAAGGGTGTGATGAGGTTTGGCAAGAAAGGGAAACTTAGTCCCTGGTATTTAGGCCCTTATCAAATTTTGTAGCGTAATGGGAAAGTTACCTATGAGTTGGATTTGCCAAATGAGTTGGCATTGGTTCATCTAGTATTTCATGTTTCTATGCTGAAGAAGTGTATTGAAGAGCCGACATCCATTATTCCCCTATAAGGGTTGGGAGTTAATGAAAGTCTCTCATATGAAGAGGTTCTGGTATAAATCGTAGACCAGCAAGTCAAGAGATTGAGAAATAAAGAAATAACTTTCGTGAATGTTTTATGGTGAAATCATTTAGTTGAGGGATCTACTTGGGAGGTCGAGGTCGATATGAAGTCCCGATATCCTCATCTCTTTTCTTCTACTGCTATTCAAGATTGAGGTAAGTAGTTCCTCTTGAATTTTAGTGTTTTGGAAGTCATGTGTGTTATTTGAGATTTTCCATGGTGCATGTTCTTAATGAAATTATTGTTTAGTAAGAAAATGAGTTTTTCATGATTTATGTTCCTCATGTTGTTGTTTATGTAGTATGAATTACCTATTTGACTTCATGAGATGAACAGATGAACATGCGTTAGTATGGTTTGAGAGTATTGGCATATTGGCTCCATGATGTTGTGTTGAACATTATTTCAGTTGGAGAATGTAGTTCCTCCTATGAATATGAGAAATGTTGAGTTTCACGCATTTTGGGTTGTTAGATATAGTTCCTACTTCCTTGTATTGCATTGATTATGTTTTGAGAAGGAGTTGATGTTTCCTCCTTTGAATTGTGCATTATTTTGATGTTTCATGCATGATGGGCTGCTTGTCATGAGTCTTTAATTCCGTAAGGTGTCTAGATCGTCATTTGAGGACGAATGTTACCAATGAGATATTGTAACATTCCAGAAATTTGTAGACTAAACTAGAGCCTAACGTTAGGTTTAGAGCCTTGAAAGTACCTCACAGTACTTTAAAAATTCATGTTTTTGTGTTAGAACGTAACGTCCTAAACCCCAAGGACCAACCATGGGTCCTTGTGGAAAAGAACCAAAAAGTGACCTGGGCAGTGACCTACGAGGGCAACCCACGCACCGTAGGTTCACCCACGCCCCGTAGGTGCGGGTCATGGGTCAAGGCCTGCAAAGCCAAGCCCTAGACCCAAAACCACGGTTCACCAGCACGGGCCGTGGGTCCAACCACGGTCCATTGATGGTGGTCGTGGGTGAGGGCTGGAAACTGCCTTTTGGCAGTTAAGTGGAGAGGTGTTTTGTGGTTTTCATTTTTAATTAACTATTAAGTGACGTAGTTTTGTATTATTTTAGACTAACTATATAATGTTTTAAGAGCCCTACATCTACTCATATTTTCAAAATTCCCGAAATCAAAAACCAACTTCCCTCAAAATCTTCTCTCTAGAACTCCAAGGAAAAAGAAGAAGAGAATCAAGATAGGGTTTGAAAAAGAAGGATTTTTCACACAATTTCGTGGGGATTCTTCACCAAGGTATGGTAGTTCTGCATCCATGGGTAACCTTCACCTATGGACCCCTTTTCAAAACCCCAATTTCAAAGTTAGATATCCTAAAACTTAGGGTTTGACTTCAATCTCATGGATTACTTTCAAATTCGTTTAAATGATTGGATTATGTTTAATTATGGTTATATTGATGACTTTCTATGATTTTAAGTTGAATTCCTCAATAATCCACGAATTCCCCTATTTTTCCAAATTGGATCTATAAGTGTGGGTGAATTGTAGAATGAAGAGTATTATGAAATTATGCTTATAGTGACAATAGTAATTGAATCATGTTATCATCCATGTCTAATGTTGTCATTCTAGATATGTTAGTTGAATGTGATCTATGGTCCTTGAAGGGCAAACCATGATAATTATGTATGCTTATGAGTCTTATGTATATGCATTTAGATCACTTGATAGTAAAGTAAATATGATTATGATCTAATTGTTGTGTTGATTGGATGATTATCCTCATGTACAGACTTATGTATGAATATGATATGATGTGAAAGGTCTGTCACATGTAATGATTCTAAGATTGAAAGACTAGTCTCACCTATTGAATCTATGAGCTATAGTTTGAAATATGTTGGATTAAGTGTAAAGACATTCCTACATTAATATGAACGTAAGTCAAGACTTAAAAGATAACCTATGGGAATTAATACTTAGCACTGAGTAGATATGAATATGAGGTGGAACCTTTTACGATAGTTGAGTCAAGCTTCCCCTTGAAAGCTTATACACTAGTTGAGTCCGGATTTCCGAATGGGTTCCTTTTAGAGTAGTTGAGTCCGGGTTCCCAAAGTAGGTATCTCATGAGATGGAAACCTTCTACCTTAGTTGAGTCCGAGTTTCTAGAAGCAATCTCCTTATCCCATAAACTATGTGCCCACATAGGTCCTTAGCTAGTGGATCAACCTAGGCTAAGAGTATGGTTCTACCTTAGGCAAGTTTCTAGAAGCAATCTCCTTTTCGGTGTGGTGTAGACACCAGATTCCATGATTAAGCTCACATGGTCTATGTCGGTTAAGGCTAATCCCACTATGATAATATGAACAAGAATATGAGTTATTACCTATAGTTACTCAATACACTTTCCTTAGTGTGGGTAATATTATGGGATCTTATTCATGCATCGCACAAGGATGCTTTGAGGGTATTTATGGTATGTTTCCAATATGATATGATGATCTATATGTTAAATATGCTTGTGAGTTATGCTTTTGCACCAATCTTCATGACGATTCTTAAACTTGGTAAAGTGCATGCTTTTTAACTAAAATGTCCCTTTTTGCATGTTTTCATTGTTTTATGCATAGCTAGCATACTTAGAGCATTTTTGTACTAACTCAAATTTTCAATTTTTTTCTACGAAGTGTAGGGTCTGATGTTTGAGGTGATCTTCCTTCTTGGTCAAAGCTTGGATCGACTATTCTCCTTGCTTGTGGTGAGTCCTTATGAATTCGAGGACGAGTGATATCTTGTAGTTCCTTTATTTTATTGTGTTACACTTTTAGATTTTTGTTGTAAGGGATGTGACCCTACTTGATACTTCGATTGTAATAGATGGCTAATTGAGACAAGTCTAGACTTCTGCCTTGTTTTTATGAAACATTTGAACTTAAATGTGTTTTTACTCTTATTATTCTAATGCTTTATGTTATGATATGCTAAGTGGCTTACATGGTTCCCTTCGGGGTTCTATGTTCCTTTTTATGTCTAGGGTTACCCTTGGGTCGTGACACGACGAAACTATCCAACTTTTAAAATAAAACTATTCTAAATAGTAGCAAGCTCTCTAGTATTCAGTTCAAAATCCTAGTTATAGTTGCCAGAAATTAGCCACGAAAGGTTGAAAGGCGAGGTAAGTCGGGTACACCATGTGGTTCGGCGAACAACCTTTTGCCCTCTTCTATCACGTTTTTGCATTGTCTCTCAGCATCCTCAAGTCTTTTACCTTTGGGCGATTAATCTTGCAGTCGCGGAACTGATCAGCAATTCATCGACAACCCCTTTCCTGTCGCCAACTTAGTTTTTTCCCTAAGGGCTGGCACACTGGAACTTTAGGTGGACTAAAGAGCCACTCAGCGTGTCGCATAGTGGTCTTGGTGATCACCAGGCTTACCTTTCTCAACTTTGTCAGCTTGTTTTGTTCCTTTTTTATTGTTAGTGTCCTTGCTTTACTCCTTAATTAGCATACCTGAAAACAAGGCTTTAATATCAGTTTATAGCATAAATTGGGCCTTTGAGGACACTGAAACTAACAAAACAAACCCCTAAATGAGTCCAAATCTAGGACTCATCATAAGTTGCGCTTCGCCAACAGTTCGGCTAGTCGCCAATCGCTATTGTCCATCGCCTTCTGATCTTGAGTTTTCATCTACTACGCACTGTGAGTTTAGGCGGTCTCTGTCGCGGTCGCCAATGGGTTCCAAGATGCGCTGTTTGCTCCTTTGGATCTCCTTCTGCTTGCATCCTCATTGATTGTCCTGTAAACATCGGCGGACTAACCCCTCTTCGCCGATCCAATCAATGAGTTGCCGATAGGGAATGTCCTTCGCCCAATTACTCTCATCTCAGGAGTGGCTTGTTTTAACATTCGGCAAATAAAGAGGCCACTCGGCGAATCACCGAGTGAAGTCGGCGATCTTCAGCTTTATTGTTCTTTCATTTCTGTTTTGTTTTTCTAGCTACAAATAAATACATCAATAGCAGTTTAGAGCATAAATAAGGCATTGAAGATACTTAAACTATGAAATCCAAGCTCTAAATCAGTCGGCTCTTTGCCTAATTGCATGTAGCTCACCGAAATATCCAGGACGCTACCACCCTAGTTTGGACCACAAAGTGATCAAAATCGGGTGCACCGAACAACATCGGTGCATTGCCCAATATGCGTAAAACATCACCAAATTTTCCAGAACACTGACCATTCAAGATAATGCAAAGGGAGGTGAAAGTTGGGCTCACCCAATGTCTTCTATGCATCGCCAAGTGGCCTAGCTACATCACCAAATCTTCCAAAATCTTAGCTCACTCTTGAAGCCAAGAAAGAAAGCCAAGTCTTGACTGTTGATTCCACTTGGCGGCTCACCGAGATGGTCCTAGCATCGCATAATCACCTATACCTACACATTTAGAACACGTTATTCAAAATAACTAACTCTTAGGTTGCCTCCCAAGAAGCGCCTTATTTAACCTCATGGAACGAGATGGAAATGCTTTACAACATCTTCCAAATATACCACTTTGAGCACCGAAATATCATGACATTCTCCAAAATATAGCTTCAAGTGTTGCCCATTTACCTTGAAAGTTGGACCCTCTTTTCCTTCAATTTCAATTACCCCATTTGGGAACACTCGTGTTACCTTACATGGACTTGACCAATTAGACTTTAGTTTATTGGGAAAGAGTCTCAACCGGGTATTGACGAGTATCACAAAGTCATCGACTTGAAATTCGCACTGAAGGATTTTGGCGTCGTACCACCTTTTCATCTTCTCTTTATCTAGTGCTGAACTTTTATATTCTCTCAATTGGAATTCCTCCAACTCGTGGAGTTGGTTTACTCTCCCTTTTGCAGCCTTTTCCAAATTCAGATGTAGTATCTTTGATGCCCATAAGGCTTTGTGCTCAAGCTGAATTGGTAGATGACAAGACTTTCGAAACACTAGCTGATATGGTGACATCCCAATTGGTATTTTGAACGCGGTTCGATATGCCCATAGGGCATAATCTAATTTATGGGAACAATCCGTCTGGTTCGCATTCACCGTTTTTTCCAAAATGCTTTTAATTTTACAGTTTGAGTCTTCCACTTTACCTTTTCTTTGTGGATGGTAAGAAGTTGTAACTTTATTTTTCACCCCATATTTACTTAACAACGAGGCAAACATCCGGTTGCAAAAGTGAGATTCCCCATCACTAATGATAGCTTGTGGGGAGCCAAATCGTGCAAAAATATATTGTTTTAAGAATTGCTCAACATATTTGCCCTAATTGTTGGGCAAGGCTACAACTTCGACCCAGTTAGACACGTAATCAACTACCACAAAAATATACTTGTGGCCGAAAGAACTCACAAACTGTCACTAGCCAAGGCTACCCCTAGATGTGACACGACGTACAAGTATCTGAAAAGCCTCATAGTATATCATAACATAAGAACATAGGGAGAAGTGCGGAAATTTATAAATTCTCTTTACAATCAAAGTCTTTTATAAAAACAATAAACGGGAGTCTACAACACTATGTCTCAAACCATCTATAACACAAGAATACAATCTTAGGGACATTGCCCTTACAAAAGTCTAACACATAAAGGAAAGACCTAAAGAGGATAGTGGGGTTTTCCTAGAAGCTATGAGGACTCACCGAATCTTCAAATCCTTGCTCCTTAGAAGCCTATCTTCCAAGAATAGAACTCAAGTCTCCAAACCCTACACTTTGTGAAAAACGTAGAAGAAATATGGGTTAGCACAAAAATGTGCAAACTATGATAGCTATGCATAAAAATCCTTAAAACATACTAAAAGGGACATTTTAGTTGAAACCATTCTATATGCCAATTTTGAAACATCAACTTTGAAATAGTTGGGGAATGTAACCCAAAAGACAACTCATGTACCATTCATCATAGCATAAAACATATCAACATAATCACAAACATAGTCTCCAACATAATGCATACACCATTCATCAGAAGACATAGTGCACAAAGATAATTAAATACCAAGATCATCTCATCATAATAGAACCATCACATAAATAACCCTAGGTTATACTTGTGCAATGCATAGATAGGATCCCATTATCCTATCTAAACTAAGTACCACTTTTAGGCCACCATGCTCATACTTATCATGCTTTGATCTCATCCATAGTCAATAATCATAGACAAGGAAACATTCATGTTCATAGCTTATAACACGGAAAGCCACTCTTAGAAACAACCCATTTCATACATGCATAAATTCATATATATATTCATAGCATAAGGAAACCACACCATAACCCCTTTCAAAGCCTACTTGTACAATGCATAAGTGAAATCCCATACCCCCCACTCACACTAAGTAGAACTCCTTAAGAAGTCATAGGTATAGTTCATGTTCATGTTCATAATTCATAGCAAGCATGCATTAACTCATAATCATCATGTCATAAGAGAAACATACCATTCCCACTCTCAAAGCCTACTTGTGCAATGAATGAATGAAGTCCCATACCCCCATTCGTACTAAGTATAACCCCTCAAGGAACCATAGTTCATAACTCATGTTCTTGTTCTTGTTCATGGAGGGAAATAACCTTAACCGACATAGACCATGTGAGCTACATGGAATCCGGTGTCTACCCCACACCGAAAAGAGGTGTCCTACTTGACTAAGGTAGAACTACATGTATTAGCTTTTAGGTGGATCCACTAGCTAAAGACCTATGTTGGCACATAGTTATAGGATAGGGAGATTTCTTCTACAAACCCCACCTATTACATTAACGGGAGAGCTTCCATATCTTGAGACTCATTTGGTTGACCCAGCCTATTGCATTGACAGGAGGGCCTTTACCTCACTTTTCATATCCACTCGGTGCTAAGCATAATTTCCCAAAATTTACATAATTAGTCATTAGTTGTATTTACAGGTGTGAAGGAGTATCTTACCCTTCATTCAACACAACTCATAAAATAGCTCATAGACTCAATTAGATGAGAATGTCCTTTCAACCTTAGAATCATCCATATGTGAGTAAAACTTTCACATCATATTCATAGTGTGTTAATGATAATAGTTTTTCATTCAACATAACAACATTATCATAGTCATGTACATTTCATGCATAGTCCTGTGTACACCTGCATATGAGAATTAACCTTTCAACAACACCTTAGTCACATCATAGTGATGTTCATACATGGGGTGTGTGTGTGTGATTGTCCTTTCAATGATACAACAACAACATTATCATGATCGACACTTCACTCTCAAAGTGTTCACAAAACATGCACATAATATCATAATCATAATATATTCACTTTCTAAGTGAGTCACAAGCTCATACACAATTCTTATCAACATGTACAAACCCTCGTAATTTTCCCTTCAAGGGCTATTAATCGAACTCAACCCAAACATCTAGAATTACTACATTAGATAAGGGGATTATCATGATTCAAGTAAATCATTTATTTCATGCATAAACTCATTTACTCATATTATAGGTCATGTGGGTGAAGTCCTTCCACAATAATGTTATATAAAATTCAACATACATAATAGCTTCCTTCTTAAATCCTTAACATCCTTAGTTTATTCAAATTAACTTTTACCCATTAAAGCCCTAGAAGTCATATTCATGCTACAAGCCTTACTCTCAAGCAATACCTCACATGATCATCATGTAAACCTAGTTCTCAAGGTAATCCAACCACGTTCTTAATTCTTAATAAATTATAATCATATGACATCATATAAACTAAATAAATATAGACATAATTACTTCATGAATAATAATGTGTAAGGTTCTTGGGGGAATTTCACCAAAATTCAACCATAAATCATCAATTCAATCATAACCCAAGAAAATTCAACCATTTGAATCATTGATTGAATTAATTCATACAAGACTCATTTACATGCTTCTAAAATCAGTTAACCCACATTAAGATCACAATTTAGCAATAGAGGGGATCCATGAGTTCTTGGGGGAATTTCATCAAAATTCAACCATAAATCATCAATTCAATCATAACCCAACATAATTGAGCCATTGAAATCACTTTTTAAAAGGAACCCATCAATTTCGAACAAAATTCTTGAAATTGGGGAAAATTGGAAGTTTTGAAATCAAGTTTTGAAGGGGATCTTTGGGTGGAATCTACCCAAAGATGAAAACTACCATACCTTGATGATGAATCCTTGAAGAATTTGATGAAAAACCCTTGATTTTTTGCAGCCCAACCTTTAATTTTACTCTTCTTCTTCTTGGGTTTTTAGAGAGAGAAATGTTTTGAGGAAGATGAACTTTTGATTTTGATTTGGGTGTTTCTGAAAATGATTTTGATTGGGTGTTTAATGACTAAAAATACCTTATATATTTATTTAAAATTAATATAAAATATACCCATTAAAATTTGGACTTAAAAATAATATTTATGAAAATGCCCCTTGCCCAAGTGGACTTGCCTTAAACAAACTAAGGCAAAGTTCAAGGGAGCTTGTAAGGGAAGTGATGCCTTTTGCCTTCCTTTAACTCTCTCTTGAACCTATACTTAGTCATATTTTTGGGTCATTTACCTTCCTTGAACCCTCACTTGAACTTATACTTGGTCAAAAATTTTTGGGCTATTTTACAACTCCAAATTATGCTTAAAACTTTAAGACTCAAATGTTAGGCTCTAGTTTCACCTATACTTAGTCATATTTTTGGGTCATTTACCTTCCTTGAACCCTCACTTGGACTTATACTTGGTCAAAAATTTTTGGGCTATTTTACAACTCCAAATTATGCTTAAAACTTTAAGACTCAAATGTTAGGCTCTAGTTTCACTTATTAATTTTCCGGGTGTTACACAAACGTCCCCATGAAATCTATACCCTAAACATCAAACAACTCCACTTCTAAGATAGGATCGAGAGGCAATTCATCCTTTCGTGATACCCCACCTTGTTTTCGACAAGGGGAGCATTGTTTCACAAATCATGTGCAAGTCAGTATAAAGATGGCCAGTAGTAACAACTTTGAAGCACTTTTGCTCCTATCCGCACCCCACTGTGATGTCCACCGATAGGTGATGTGTGAACCGCATTAAGAATGGAATTAACTTCTTCTTCAAATACGCATCAAATAATGATACCGTCTGCACATTCTCGAAAAAGATATGGTTGATCCTAGAAGTATTTCTTTACATCAAACAAGAACCGCTTCCACTTATATGAGTTCAAATCTTCCCTCATAACTCCACATAGCACATGGTTAGCAAGATCAGCACACCAATGATGTTGCTTTGGGTAAGCCTTATCTCTATATTGTCTTCAAATTCAGCCACAATATCCCTTTCTTTGGGGTTTGTTACATTGGTTTCTAACCGCGATAAATGATCTGCCACTTATTTTTCACACCCCTTTCGATCATTTACTTCAAAATCAAACTGTTGAAATAACATGACCCACCTAATCAACCCCGTCTTAGAATCTTTCTTTGCCATTATATACCGTAATGCCATGATCAGTATGATCTATAACTTTAGTACCCAAAAAGTACACCATGAACGTCTCAAATGCATAAACTATAGCTAACAACTCTTGTTCAGTGTCAATGTAGTTACGTTGTGTTCCATTTAGCGTTGTACAGGCGTAATAGATATGATGAAAAATCTTGTTCTGATTTTTCCCTAACACGGCTCCTAAAGCGGTACCACTTGCATCACTCATCACATTGAATGTTTCTGACAAATCTAGGCTAATGATGGGGTAGAGATTAGTTTTTCCTTCAAACACTCAAAAGCCTTTGAGCACGCATCATCAAAATGAAAATTTTCCTCTTTCTCCAACAGCTTACATAACGGATGTGCAATTTTTGAAAAATCTTTGATAAATCTTCTATAGAACCCTGCATGCCCCAAAAAACTCCGAATGCCTTTAACATATATAGGTTGTGGCAGCTTCTCAAAAACTCCGATATTTGCATTGTCAACCTCCAATCCCTTCTATGACAGTTTGTGACCTAGGAATATGCCTTCCTTAACCATGAAATTACATTTATCCCAATTAAGGACCAAGTTGATTTCCACACTCCTTTGAAGGACCTGCCCAAGATGAGCAAAACATGTCTCAAATGAATCACCTATAACTGAAAAATCATCCATGAATGCTTTCATCGAATCTTCCACTATGTCAGCCATAACAGAAAGCATACACCGTTGAAATGTAGTTGGAGCATTGCAGAATCATAACGACATCCTCTTGATGGCGAACCTCCTGTAGTGACATGTAAAAGTGGTTTTAGCTTGGTCTTCCAGTACAATAGAGATTTGGTTGTATCTGGAGTAGCCATTAAAGAAACAATACCATCCACCTCCCGCAAGTCTATCAAGCATTTGATCTATAAACAACATTGGAAAATGATCTTTCTCGATCCTAGATTTGAGCCTTTTATAATCCATGCATACTCTCCAACTGGTAATGTAACACCCCAGATTCGTGAAGGAAAAATTTCCAGAATTTTCAAATTTGGCAGGTGCCCAATCCGCATTAGGATTTGGACAGCTTTTAGGTCAAGGGTGTTTTCGTCTTTTCCCACTTTTCTTTTAATTCCTTAATTAAAAGGGTTTTAGTTAGTCATTTAAAATCCTAGAAACCTAAATAGAACTTACCTAAGTCACTTAATTAACTAAAACAAAAGAAAAGAAGAGAGAAGAGAATAGAGAGAGGGGCGGCCGAAACCCTAGCTAAACCCTAGCCGCTGCCGAAAAATGCTAGAAACTCGCCAGAAAAGTCAAGTCCAGCCCTACTTGATAGTTTTTCATGGAGATTTAGTCACCAGGTATGTTGGATTTCATTAATGGGTCCCTTTTGCCCGTTAGATCCCTAGAATTCAGATGATTATTGATTCCATGCTATGAACAAAATTAGGGTTCTTGAATGTTTCTTGATTTTGGGTTTTAAATGCTAGAATGATCCAAATATTGATCGTTTTTCAATAATTATGAATGATCCCTGGTAGTTTCTAAAGTTACAGCTGATTTTCACGAAGAGACTGTTTTAAAAACGTTTCGATTTAGAAATCACGGTTTTAACTATATGTTCTAACGTCCAAACAGCATGTCACGTTTTAGCTATGTTTTAAAGTTCCAAATCAGCATGTCCCGTCTTCTTCAGAATATTGTATGAATGTTAGAACCCTAGCTATATATTTCCTTAGTTCTTGAATTACATGTGTTAGGTCAGATTTTATCATAAATCAGTTATACATGCCTCAGTATTATGCATTAATGTCAGTTTAAATTGTTGCGTTAAGTTTGCATGTCTAATTTTGAGCTATCCAGAACAATTACAGAAAATCAATCATAATCAGGTTACTACTAAATTCATTGCGACTAGCATAATATCGAGTTACACTGGGGTTTAGCGTACCCAAATAGTCCCAGAACTACTAGCCAAGTAGGTTGTAAGTCCCTTCCATGGGCAACAGATTAGTGATCACGCTAGCATGCCTTTATACCTCTGGCAGGGTATATTGGGTCCTCTCGGTAGGGCGTATACATCGGACTCTACATTCAGCTAGTGTGATTTTATTATCGGTGATTAGTAGCTCCCATAAATCAGTCAGACTCCATTTGCATTGACCATGTTTAGTATTAAGTTTCAGCATGTCATAGTTGGTCATTGCATACAAATCTGTCATGTTTAGTATTTTTCGGCATTTTATCATCCATATATATGTCATTGTTTTTTGCTTGGTCAATTATATAGGTATTTCAGTGATACTCCATCCCCATGCTCGGTACCTTTCAGTACTGACGCATATTTTTGCGCTACATATTCTGGTGATGTCGGTTCAGACTCTCAGCATCCAGATTGCACTTAGATCATTTTTCGATTTTTAGCTCAGCAGATTAGTAGTGGTGAGTCCTCATCCTCCGAGGACCAAAGACATCATATCCTTACTGCTTTCAGTTTTTAGTTTCAGTTTTGCTAGATCTAGTTGGGGCATGTCCCAACATTTCTAGTCAGTTTAGAGGCTTACTTTAAGACATAGTTAGTTTCAGCCTAGTATGAGTTAAATCTTTTGTATTAAACTCTCTCAATTATAGTATATAGGTATTCCCCATCTTTTCTTTATTTATGATTTTAGTTTCCGCGTTAGTTATTTTTATTCATGTTAATTATAGTATGCTCAGATTATGCCAGCTGGTTTAGCTTGGGATCACTTGTGGTCCTAGGTTCCGTGTCCACGTCTCGGGGGTAGATCGGGGCGTCATAGGTAAACGGCCTCATGGGGACAAGTTCTCCTTTCTCATTTGGGACCATCGTGACACTTCTTTTCTTGGGTATGTGTCACACCCGAAACCTAGGTGAGGCTGACAAGTACCATATGAACACATGTTTTACAAGTGACCTATGATGAGAAAGTTAACTACTATGGAAATAGATTTACTAATGAGAAGCTACATATACAACACTTGTCGACTAGCAAAACCAATACATATGACAAGTAAAACTATGAATACAGATGATAGCTTTACATTGTCTACAAAGCCTTTACAAGAATCCATGATTGTACAACTATCAAAATACACATAGAAAATACTCGGCAAAGCCCCGAATTAACCTAGAGCAAACCAACAACTACTTATTATCATGTAATCTCATTGGGGAGATCTACTAGTTGAGTGCATGTACCTGCAGTATAAAATGCATCAAACCCAATAAGGGACGTTAGTATGAAAGAATGTACTGAATATGTAAGGCATAGTAAAACCATATTTAAAATGAGAGCTCCAGTGAAACCAAATACAAATGGATAAGGATTAGAGACCACCTTTGCTTATACTTGTGATATTATGTATGTTACATTATTTTCTTTACTTTTCTATGCGTTACAATCTTTATAAGGTATATGATACAAATGACCAGCTGATTAGTGGTAGAAGAGGATGACCCATGCTAGGAATTGTAACCCCTGCGATGCGGTCCTCATAAATATACAAATCGGGATCGACCCATGCTAGGCTTTTAGCCCCTAGGCTGCCACCCATAATAATATAGATTGGGATCGGCACATGCTAGGTATTACCACCCATGAGCTGCCACCCATAAGTACTAGAATTAGGATCGGCCCATGCTAGGTATTTTAACCATTGAGCATCCACCCATTATTATATAGATTCATTTTACCTTGTCTCTTTAATCTTTGAGATTGTTCTTTTGATGTTAACAACTCTTTTGACATTGTTGTTTTAATGGTCATAGTGTTATTCAGCTTTGTGACAGTAAAACATAGTAGGAGACATATGAATATGACTTAAGATAATAACAATGACATGGGAAGGAATTGTGACACCAACATAATACTAAGGAGCTGATATGACTCAGCAAGCATTTTGACATCTAAAATTGGAGCACATATCAAGTGAAGACATGTAACATTCAACCAAGAGATTTGAACTCTATATGATAGCCAAATATTTACTAACTAATATCAAATACAAGGTATACATAGACGTGGAATCAAGGGAACGCATGGGCAGATTCAACTTAGGGACGGATACATATTCCAGGTAAGTACATATAAAATGTACAATAGAGCAAGTAGGGATCTTGTGAGGTAACATTATAGTCTAATACAATGGGAGTGATAACCAATAAAGGGATTATATGAACATGTGAAAATATGACTTATATGATGGAGTAGACAATTAAAACAAGTTGGTAAGATATTGGGCAGATTGTATATCCAACATATAAACATATGTACCATGTGCAATCTAGGATCATTTGATTTATATAAGAGGAATATGTCCCAAGGGTTAGCACTATGATGATGAAAGAAGTTTAAACCTTGAATGCTAATAAATGGTAGACTAAGCATGTACATCTAGTAATAAATTCATATTATAGTACTCACTTTAATGCTCTAGAGAGTAGGATTGAGTTAATTAGCTACATTGGAGATCTTATGATGCACTATGGATCAGTCACTACCAAGGGAACTTAAAAATCTTACTTTGTAATACAAATGTTGGATTCATAACAAAGAAATAGGAAATCGAATAGCTATACATACCTTGCGATACAATTAAAAAAAGTATGACTTAAGATCCTTTCCTTCAGATTACTAATCTACAATAAAATAAATTGTAAGACTAGTATTAGTAGCTAATTAATCAATTTGAGCTACTTGCTATCTGACCAAAATAGTAACCAAGCAGTAAGCATGCAATTTATATAGCCAGGGTTTTCTTTCCTTCCCTTTCCCTTTAATCGCGTCTATATACCGTACAACATTCATATCAGGTCCTCCCCAAAACTCCCTGCAATATTTAAGTCCTTTAACGTCTCTATAACTTCTTCGCACATCCAGTCACATCCCTAATCAGAAAATACATAACACAGTCCTTAAACATAATAATGTAACAGAAGCAATATGAATCATGGTTTCTGATCACTAGCACTTGAAGAACTAACATTACTTTTAAAGTGCTCAAATAAGCTCATAACTGAATTTAAAGGGGACTCCCTTCCATGGTTGACCCAACATGCACTAATCACCAGAACATCCTCCCCAATATTACACCATGTAAAAGGAACAATTTCTAACTCACTAACACATACCAAATCTCCTAATTAACTCAAGCACAAGAGGGAGAAAATTGCATTAGTTTACATTGCTGGAGAGAACTCCAACTTTCTAAGACTTGGATTCTTCAAGGTAAAGTTGTCCTCCTCAACTTGTCTTAACTTATACCTTCAAATAGCTTGAACTCCCTAATATCCAAGAACCCTAATGGTATTGAATGGCTGATGTATGGAGCTAAGACAAAGAAGAGAGATAGCTCTAGAAATCAGATTTTTGTCAAAGTAAAAATGGTTAGAAAAATCTTATATCAATCCCTTTTAAAGGGACCTACTTTGGACGATTTTCTCACTCATTTTGGGCCATAATTTGCTAAGTAGGTAATCCACCTACTTGAACTTTTCACTTGGGCCTTTTTGTACTTAAGAATATTGAGCCTTAGCTGTCCATTTTCCCCTTATTCTTCTACTCAACATTGGCCAGATTAATGCAAGTAGGTGGTAGTGTACTTGGCCCAATAACATGGTCAAAAGAGTCTTAGTAGGTGATGCACCTACTTGGTCCTTTGGGCTGGCGAATAAGTCAAAATAGGTGATACACCTACTTGATCCTTTGGGCTGGTCAATAAGTCGAAGTAAGTGATGCACCTACTAGTCACCTACTAGCTTAGTTAAGTCAACCAAGCACCTCAATATTTTTTTCCATTTCTATACATTAATACCTTTGACTTAACTTAAAACGTATATACACTATGTCACTTTAAACTTTAAACTCAAGGACCAACTTATGATCTCAAGTTTAAATACTTCCATCGATTTCAACTTAATCAGGTCACATTACAATCTACAGAGAGTTCACATTAAACCTATTCTATTGTCACTAGTTGCATAGGAAACTAAGTCCATAACTATACCACAAGTCAATTTATAAGTCATATAAATAGAACTAGTACACATAGAATACAATGTTTTTCATCCACCCCACTTATGATCATTCGTCCTTGAATGATAGGTGCACGTGATAGTTTGGTTAATCTTGGAATTTCATAATGAGATTTGCGATAGTTCACATTGTAAATAGGACTATCCTGTAACACCCCGTATATCTATTGACCAAAGCTAGAGCCTAACGTGTGGTCTAGTAGCCTAATAAAGTTAAAACGTAAGGTGAGAGTCTTAAAATAACTTTCCTAACTTAGTACTAAGGTCCTAGTGCCTAAACGTCAAGGCATGGCTCCCACAAGGATCCCCTAAAGGTCGTTGATGAGAGCCAAGGGATTGTTCTAAAAGTTGTCCGCAACAACTTTATCCACGAGAGGCAACTTACGAGGCGTAGGTTGAATCACGCCCCGTAGGTGGGGGTCGTGAGTCAACACTTAGTTTCTACCAAGGACCCGCAAAATGTCCTAGCCATATTACCATTCCACGAGCGTTCAGTACGGTCCGTGAACCGACTCACGCCCCGTGGAAGGGTCTTGTGAGTTGAGACTCAGTCTCCTCACCAACAACTCAAGCCACCCCTCTCTGACCCAAACCACGAGTGACCAGTACGGTCCATGGTTCAGACCACGCCCCGTGGTCGGGGACTCGGGGATGGGGGCTTGGGTGGACTGCCTTAAGTCGGCCATATAGCGGTAGTTTAGTAAATTACTAATTAATTAAGTTGGGTGGGGGATGGTTATAATTAAATATTTTAAGTATATTAAAGTATTTTTAAGTATTTAACATGTCCTTTAACTCTCATAACTCACTAACTCAAAATCAAACCCACTTCCCTCTCAAAGTATTCTGTCTCTAAACTCCCTTGAAGATCAAAGAAAAAGCTCAAGATTAGGGTTCAAGCTCCAAGATTTTCACTCCAATTTCGTGGGAAAACATCAATTAAGGTATGGGGACTTTGATTCATGGAACACTTTTTTCCATGAAGCCCTTCAACTCTTGATTTCGAAATTGGTAACTTGTTCAAAAACTAGGGTTTCTATTCCAACCATGGGTTCTTCCATAAAACAATTTTATTATGTTAATTGCATTATAATATGGATGATTTGATGTTATATGGTGATTTTTATTGTAAAATTCCCGTTTAACCCACGAACACCCCCATGACCCCAATTTCTAGTATTGTGATGGGTGTATTGATGCTAGATGATTACTATGAATTGTTTCTATGTGAATTTAATTATTGAATCTTGTTTTGTTCCTGCCTATTGTAGTATCTTTAGGTGTAATTGTGATACATGATTCATGACCTTGAAAGGGTTAAATTGCTAGGGTTTGTACATGTTGGTGAAAGTTGTGTATAACCTATTGGTTCACTTAGAAGGTAAATCTCCTATGACTAATGTGTAAAGTATGGTATTGTTGAAAGCTTGTTCTTCCTTTACCCTTATACTTGATGATGCATGAATAGTCCAGGATGATGATGGTGTATTGTGTTGATTGAAAGTCTATTTTTCATGAAAACACTATGAATGTAATGTGAAAGTCCTACTCACACACTAATGTTGATTCTAAGGTTGAAAGTACATTCTCATCTTTACTAAATCTATGAGTTAATTTGATGGATTGTATTGAAAGAGCGATAGAGCATTCCTTCACACATGTAAATGCAATTCAAGACTTAATCATGTATAATTTGGGGAAAAATGCTTAACACCGAGTGGATATTGACAATGAGGTAAAGGTTATCCCGCCAATGCAATAGTGAGGGTCATCCAAAGTGAACTCATGAGATGGAAGCACCTCCGCCAATGCAAAAGGGCGGGTTTCTACAAGCAATCTCCCTATCCTATAACTATGTGCAAACATAGGACTTAGCTAGTGGATCAACCTAGACTCTAATACATTTAGTCCTACCTTAGGCAAGTAGGACACCTTCTTTTGGTGTGGGGTTACACGACACTAATTCCAAGTAGCTCACATGGTCTATGTCGATTATGGCTATTCTTCCCTAAATGTAAGCTAATGAATGAGACTTGAACTATACTGTGACTTCTTGGTGATTTTACTTAGTAGGAGTGGGGGTATGGGACTTCACTTCGACATTAAACAAGTGGACTTAGTAGGATGTTATGGGATGGTTCTTTTATATTATGATGAGACTCAAATGCATACATGTGTCTTGAATGTTTAGTTGTTATGAATGACTTTCCTTGTAGTCAAAGTAATGTTCATGACTATTTCCTTATTGGTGACTAATGATTATGATAAGGTCTAAAGATGATATGCATGACCAAGGTAGCTTCGAAGGGGTGCTTAGTAGGGTTGGTATTATGGGATGCCAACTATACATTGCACAAGTGCTCCTTAAGATGTCGCTAAGGTGTTGATATTATCACATAATTGGTGTAAGTGTGATTATGGCTTGTGTTGTACATTGTAAATGCATGTTGGTTTCTAAACTTGAGAAAGGCATACTTTTCAAATAAAAATGTCCTTTCTATCATATCTAAGGATTTTATGCATGTTTACATACTTAGTACATATTATGTGCTAACTCCTTCTTTCTTCTACATCTTAATGAGTGCAGGTTCCGGCTAGGTGACTTTCACACTTTCTTTGAAGAAGACTTGGATTTCTTATCTCCAAGTTGTGGGGAATCCTCAAGTTCAAGGATGGGATTTCCTATTTCTTAGTTTCTATTGTACTTCTTATCTTGAGACTTTTATTGATGTAATGGGCTAAGTCCCAAACTTTGTATTCCTATGTTTTAGATGGTGTATAAGACAAAGTATAGATTTCCTATTACTTTCTTCTATGAAAAGTGAAGTTGAACTTCGATTATAAAATTTAAATTTTCCGCATTATTTTTTATGTCTTATGTAATGATGAGGCTAGAGGCTTGTATGAGACCCCTTCAGGGTCGTGTACACCATGTTACGTCTAGGGGTACTCTCGGGTCGTGACAAACTTGGTATCAGAGCATAAGGTTTTGGGAATAATATTTTGGTCAATGTCCCATGCAACACATCTAGTAGATTCTCGTTCATGAGTGTGAAGCGCCACACTTATGAATGAGGGGCTATAATATGTTTAGGAACTTTCACTTCTTTCATTACTCTTTAGTCGTGCTTAGATTTCTAACTCTACGAAGTCCATTCCTCTAACCTTTGTCTTGTGATTATAGGAAATGAATACAAGAAGGGCAAACTTAAGAAGAAGGGTAGAAGAGAGGGTGAATGAGAAAGTTCCTCCCCAAGATCCTTAAGATCCCCAAGGTCCTGAAGCTCCTAAAGTTCCTAATGATGAGGGAGCTATGACAAATGTGGAGTTAAGGGCGGCTATCCAAACCTTGACTCAACTTATGACGGTTCAAACTCAAGCCGTCACCACTCAAGCCCAAGCTATAACGGCTCAAGCAAATAGGGAATCTGGACCTCGAGTGAATCCTAATGCAAGCACCGTGGCTTCAAGGTTAAGAGACTTTACTAGGATGAACCCTTCTATTTTCTTGGGTTCCAAGGTGAATGAAGACCCACAAGAGTTTTTGGAAGAGGTCTACAAAATAGTGGAGGCTATGGGGCTGACCTCTATTAAGAAAGCCGAGTTGTCCGGGTATCAAATGAAAGATGTGGCCAAAGTGTGGTACACACAATGGAAAGACAATAGGGCTATAAGAGCGGGTCCTATAAGTTGGGAAGTATTCAACATGGCCTTTCTTGATAGGTTTTTCCCCCGTCAGAAGAGGGAAGCCAAAGTTGAGCAATTCATCAACCTTCGCCCAGGAGGTATGCATGTCCAAGAATACTCCTTGAAATTCACTAATTTGTTCAAATATGTCCCCTCGTTGCTTTCTAATCCAAGTGATGTGATGAGTCGCTTTGTCATCGGTGTGTCCGATTCTATTGAAGAAGAGTGTCAAACGACAATGCTCCATGAGAACATGGATATCTCAAGGTTGATGGTTCATGCTCAACAAGATGAGGAATCAAGGATTAGGAAGAAGAGTAGAGAGGTAAAGAGGATAAGGTCCGGTGATGGTAATTCTTCTAAGGGTAAGTTTGAGGGTCAAAGTGGATCAAGGTTCAAGATTAGGTTTTCCAACCAAGGTTCCTTCAATGCTCCAAGACCGAACAAATATAGGGTGTCTAACCCTAACCCTCAAGGAGGCAATAGGGGTTGATCTTCCATGGAGAGACCTACATGTGCCAAGTGTGGTAAGAAACATGAGGGGAAACGTCTTGCCGGAATGGGTGTGTGCTATGGATGTGGCAAAAGTGGACATCAATTGAAAGATTTTCTAACTCGTGCGGCCAAGGGGAAAGAGGGTAACCAAGCTCCTCCAAGTGGTTCTAATACCGATGCTCCCAAGAAGAATCGTTTCTATGCTCTCCAATCTAAAAGTGATCAAGAAGGGTCCCCGAACGGTGTTACTGGTATGTTACAAGTATTTTCAATTGATGTGTATGCATTATTAGACCCCGGTTCCACTTTATCTTTTGTTACTCCTTTTGTGGCTATGAAATTTGAAGTATCTCCCAAATTAAAAGAACCTTTTTCCGTGTCTACCCCGATAGGTGATTTGGTTATAGCAAAAAGAGTGTATAGGAAATGTCCTATCTCTTTGTCTCATAGAGTCACTTTGGTTGATTTGATAGAATTAGATATGTTGCACTTTGATGTCATCTTGGGAATGGATTAGTTGCATGCTTGTTTTGCTTCCATTGATTGTAGAACTTGGGTAGTAAAGTTTCAATTTCAAAATGAGCCCATTTTGGAATGGAAGGGGGGAAATTCAATCCCTAGAGGTCAATTCATTTCATATCTAAAGGCTTGTAAAATGATTTCTAAGGGTTGTATCTACATATTCTAAGACATAAGGACATTGAGTCTGAGACTCCTCCTTTAGAGTCGGTCCCCATAGTAAAGGAATTTCTAGAAGTCTTTCCGGATAACTTGCCCGAAATTCCTCCCAAACGGGAAATAGACTTCGGCATTGATCTTTTTTCGGATACTCAACCTATATCAATTCCCCCTTACCGAATGGCTCTGGCCAAGTTAAAAGAAGTAAAGGCAGAAATCAAAGATTTGCTAGACAAAGGTTTCATTCAACCAAGCATATCTCCATGGAGTGCTCCGATATTGTTTGTGAAAAAGAAAGATGGGTCCCTTAGGATGTGTATCGATTACCGCCAATTGAACAAGGTCACTATAAAGAATAAGTACCCTCTCCCTAAATTGACGATTTGTTTGACCAACCCCAAGGGGCGAGTTAGTTTTCAAAAATTGACTTAAGGTCGGGCTACCACCAACTTAAGGTGAGAGAGGTTGACATTCCTAAGACGGATTTCCAAACAAGATGTGGCCACTATGAATTCTTTTGGTCTAACAAATGCCCCGACTACGTTCATGGATCTAATGAATAGGGTATTTAGGCAATATCTTGATTAGTTTGTGATTGTCTTTATTGATGATTTTTTTGATCTATTCGAGGAGTGAGGGTGATCATATGAAGCATTTGAGGATAGTATTGCAAGTCCTTAAAGACAACCAATTATATGCTAAGTTTAGCAAGTGTGAGTTTTGGCTAAGGTCAGTTGCTTTCCTTGGTCATATTGTGTCGGGCATGGGTATAGAGGTTGATCCTAAGAAGACAGATGCGTTCAAGAGTTGGACTAGAGCTCTAGCTCCTACCGATATTAGAAGCTTTTTGGGTTTGGCCGGCTACTATAGGAGGTTTGTTGAGGGTTTCTCCTCAATTGGCTCTCCATTGACGGCCTTAACTCAAAAGAAAGCGAATAAAAGTTTGTGTGGTCGGAGGCTTGTGAGAAAAGCTTCCAAGAATTGAAGAATAGACTCATATCCGCTCCGGTGTTGTCCTTACCGGAGGGTACCGATGGGTTTGTGGTATATTGTGATGCTTCTCGAGTGGGTTTGGGATGTGTCCTCATGCAACGGGGTAAAGTGATTGCCTATGCTTCATTGCAACTCAAGGTACACGAAAAAAATTATCCGACTCATGATCTCGCACTATCGGCGGTGCTGTTTTCTTTGAAAATATGGAGACACTATCTCTATGGGGTACATGTAGATGTGTTTACCGACCACAAAAGCCTTCAATATGTGTTTACACAAAAATATTTAAATCTCCGACAAAGAAGGTGGTTAGAACTTTTAAAGGATTA
The DNA here is from genome assembly GCF_000226075.1 of Solanum tuberosum. Classification (NCBI taxonomy): domain Eukaryota; kingdom Viridiplantae; phylum Streptophyta; class Magnoliopsida; order Solanales; family Solanaceae; genus Solanum; species Solanum tuberosum. The sequence goes on from NW_006239108.1 coordinate 742,872, forward strand.
TAAGATGAGTGTCCTTTACCACCCCGACAAAGCGAATGTGGTTGTGGATGCCTTAAGTAGAATGTCCATGGGTAGTGTGGCTCATGTAGAAAATGAGAAGAAGGAATTTATTGGTGATATGCATAGGTTGGCCCCTCTAGGTGTCCAACTTGTGGATTCCACCAAGGGTGAATTCGTTGTTCTTCATAGTTCCGAATCATCTTTTGTGGCTGATGTGAAGTCTAAGCAACATCTTGATCCTATATTGATGGAATTGAAAGAGTCGGTTCTCAATAAGTCCATTGAGGTTTTCTCCGAATGGGGAGATATGGTGCTTAGGTACCAAGGTAGGTTGTGTGTACCGTTTGTTGTTGGTTTGTGGGAGAAAATTCTATAAGAGGCTCATGGTTCGCAATATTCTATTCATCCGGGATCCACCTAGATGTACCGTGACCTATGGGAAGTCTATTGGTGGAATGGACTGAAGAAGGATATAGCGGGTTTTGTGTCCAAGTGCCTGAATTGTTAGCAAGTCAAGGCGTAACACATAAAACTGGGAGGTTTGCTCCAAGATATAAAGATTCCCACTTGGATGTGGAAGGAGGTGAATATGGATTTTTTTGTATGGTTGCCTCGTACTGGAAGGCAACATGATTCTATTTGGGTCATTGTTGATAGGATGACGAAATCAGCCCACTTCATTCCCGTCAAGGTTACTTGATTAATCCACAAATTGGACTCATTTAGGGTAATATTTAAATATAAATTGTGTCCTCAAATGCTTATTTTATCTCAGTATCTGATGAAAACCCTTAAGTTTCAAGTATTTGAAGTTTGAAGGGAAGCATGGACAGTAAGTCACAAAAAGCTTGAAAAGAACGAAGAAATGAAGGTCTGAGGATCGCCGAGTCCACTTGGCGAGTCGCCGAAGGGTCATACTTCGCCTTTTGCTCCAGTGTGCTGAGCCCTGAAGGAAAGGATCAAGTCGGCGAAAAAGGGAGCAGTCGGCGCATCGCCGAGAAGTTCTGCGAAGCAGTACCATGTCGCCCAATGACCCAGAGCACGACGATGCTGAAGGTTGTGCAACACGGTGGTGAAGTACACTAAAAAGTGAATCGCCGAGTTGATCGGCGATTCCGACTAACGACGCTGAATGATCCGCTGCAGCACAAATATATGATAACTATAAATACTAGTTAGAGTTGTAGTTTTAAGAGTCGAACAATTATTATAATTTTCATATAGAATCGTACTTTTTGATATTTTGCTCTAAGTTTGTGAGGGTTTTAAAGACATGAAGTTCCAAATGGTTTCATCTTTAAGATTTGGATTTGGGTCTCTTGGATTCTTAAATTTTGGCCTGTATGAAGACTTAGATATTCATACCCAGTTGAATGCAGGCTCAATTTGGTATAAATTTCAATCTCTTATACATGTGTGGCTAAAAACCCCAATTCTTGGGGTGTGATTTAGCGAATATGTGTTAAGATAGTTGTTGGGTCTTTCTTGTTGATTGTCTATTCGTAGTTTAAATATGATTTTGTTTAGTGTATGTGGATGAATTTAATCAATTTGTAGTTGCAAATACAAGTTTATTTATGTGTCTTCGGCTTGTTCGAGAGAGAGGTCATAAAACTAAGACCAGTAGATTGATGGCCAGTGTGAGTGGGTCGACATGAGGTTTAGCTCGAGAGAATGAACCCTAGTCCCATGTCCACACCCTCAGCTCGATAGAGTGAGTGGGCTAAGGCTGGTCTTCATGCGGCAAGTGGGTGTCCGAGAGGAACGCATTTGAAACGGGGTAAGTTGCTCGAGAGAGAGCTTATCCCCCTTAAAGTCTAGCCTAGTCACAACTATTCTATAAATCTTCTATCGAAAGCATGTACCCAATAATCTAGCTTAACCCGTATTCATGTCACATCCCAAGGATCCCCTCTCATTACTTAGAAACCTTTGTTTATTTTGCTGTTTTTACTTACTAGTGACAAAAACCCCCGATTGTTAATTGATACTCTTGTGTTCCCCTTTAATTTACAATGTTTTTAGTCGTTAATGTCTTTAGCTACGACTAGTTAGAACTAAATTTTATTTTTCTATTAATTCTCAAAACCACTCTCTTGGGAATGATCCAACCCTTGGTTGTGTTACTAAACTATTGTACGATCATAGACACTTGAATCAAAAGTTGTGTCTTGATTACACAAGCATCATTAATTTTTTGGTGGAAGACTATGCTAAGTTATACATCAAAGAGGTAGTGAAATTGCATGGGATTCCTTTGTCCATCATATCTGATAGAGGTACTCAATTTACTTCACATTTTTGGAAGGCATTTCAACAAGGACTTGGTACCAATGTTAAACTTAGTACCGCCTTCCACCCTCAAACAGATGGTCAAACGGAACGGACCATTCAAACCTTAGAGGACATGTTTAGGGCGAGTGTGGTTAATTTCAAGGGTAATTTGGACGATCATCTTCCTTTGATAGAGTTTTCCTACAACAATAGTTACCACTCAAGCATTGACATTGCTCCGTTTGAAACACTATATGGAACAAGGTGTAGATCTCCGGTTGGGTGGTTTGAGCTAGGTAAGTTTGCTCTAATTTGTCCCGAACTAGTCTGTGATTCCATTGAAAAAGTTTGACTCATTAGAGAAAGGTTGAAGACGGCCCGAAGTCGGCAAAAGTCCTATGCCGACAATAGAAGAAAGGATCTTGAATTTGAGTTAGGTGATTGGGTCTATATGAAAATCTTGCCTATGAAAGTTGTGATGAGGTTTGGCAAGAGAGGGAAACTTAGTCCCCGGTATGTGTGCCCAAATCAAATCTTGAAGCGTATTGGGAAAGTTGGTTATGAGGTGGACTTGCCAAATGAGTTGGCTTCGGTTAACTCGGTGTTTCATGTTTCCATGCTCAAAAAGTTTATTAGTGATCCAGTTTCCATCCTCCCTTTAGAGGGTTTAAGAGTTGATGAAAACCTTTCTTATGAAGAGGTCCCGGTTGAGATTTTGGACCAGCAAGTGAAAAAGTTGAGAAATAAGGAAGTAGCTTCCGTTAAGTTTCTATGGAAGAATAACTTAGTTGAGGGTGCTACATGGGAGGCTGAGGCCGATATGAAGGCCCGTTATCCTCATTTTTTTCCTTGTACTCCTATTCAAGCATGAGGTAACTAGTTCCTCTTAAGTTTAGTGTTTTGGGAGTCATGTGTGTTGTGTGATTTTTTTTCATTGCATCCCTATATTGTGCATGTTCTTGTGGGAATTCATATTTAGTATATTTTGAGTTTTCATGATTTATATATTCCTCAAGTTGAATGGCATTTTTTACTACATGAGATGAAATGATGAACATGCTTAATAATGTGTTGTTGAGATGACATGTTGAATCTATATTGTAGTGTTAAGCTTATTTAAATTGGAGAAGTTAGTTCCTCCCAAGCTTATGTGAATTGATGAGTTGCATGCATATTAAGTTAGTAGAAGTAGTTCCTACTTTCTTGCATTGCTTTGGCCATATTGTAAAAGGAGTTGAGGTTTCCTCCTTTTGAAAGGTACAAGTTGTGAATGGTGCATTTGTTAATTTTGCACAATTTTGATGTTTCTTACATTATGGGATGTTAGTCTATAGTTTCCATCATAGTTTGGTGTCTTGGTTGACATTCGGGGACGAATGTTCTCAAGGGGGAGATAATGTAACACCCCTTATATCTTAAAACCTATGCTAGAGCCTAACGTGTGGTCTAGTAGCCTAATGAAGTTAAAACGTAAGGTGAGATTCTTAAAATAACTTTCCTAACTTAGTACTAAGTTCCTAGTGCCTAAACGTCAAGGCATGGCTCCCACAAGGTGCCCCCAAGGGTCCTTGATGAGAGCCAATGGGCTGTTCTAAAAGCTGTCCAAAACATCCTCATCCACGAGAGGCAACCTACGAGGCGTAGGTTGAATCATGCTCGGTAGGGGTCATGAGTCAACACTTGGTTTCTACCAAGGACCCCCAAAATGTCCTAGCCACAGTACCATTCCACGAGCGTTCAATACGGTCCGTGAACCGACTCAAGCCCCGTGGAAGGGTCTCATGAGTTGAGACTTAGTCTCCTCACCAACACCTCCAGCCACCCCTCTCTGATCCAAACCACGAGTGGCCATTACGGTTCGTAGTTCAGACCACGCCCCGTGGTCGGGGACTCATAGATGGGGGCTTGGGTGGATTGCATTAAGTCGCCATGTGAGGGTAGTTTAGTAAATTACTAATTTATTAAGTTAGGGTGGGTGATGCTTATCGTGACCAACGACACTTACCTACGGTTCGAGTGTCTACGATCGTGGATAATATAGTAACCCAACCAAGGTTTAGGGTCGTGTCCCAAGGAGTAGTAGTGAAAATAGTAGTTAGGCTAGAATTTTTTTCTAGGTAGCTGTAGTTTGAGAAATTATCGAATAGAAACAAAGTAAATTCAAGTGGGTGACACCAAAGTGTCAAATATCAATGGGGTTTGTCACAAATATATTTAAAATGACAAAAATAAAGAGAAATTCAAGTATGGGAATAAGTTCTTAGGGTGTGGCCGCAATATATATTGATATAAATCGTTGGGTACATGCTTTCGATAGGAAATTTGCAAGATAATAGTGACTGTGCTAAGCTTTAGATGGAAATAAGTTCCCTCTCGGGCAACTTACCCCATTTCATATAGGTTCCTCTCGGACACCCATTTGCCGCATGAAGGCCAGCCTACGCCTTACCCCACTCTCTCTCTCGAGCTGAGTGTTAGGATATGGGACTAGGGCTCACCCTCTCAGGCTGAACCTCATGTCGACCCACTCCTTAGGCCATCAGTCTAGTGGTATTGGTTTCGCGACCTCCCTCTCGGGCAAGCTGGAAAAACATGGGTGGTTTTGTATTTGCAACTACAAACCCATTACATTAAAGCATAACCACTAGGTGAAATCACCATTAAAATACATCTACCCTATCAGAAAGCATGACCCAACAACAATATCAACACATATATGCTAAATCACACCCCAAGAATGGGATTTTTAGCCACACATCAAGAAATAATAAAATACACCTAAAAACATACTAAAATCAAATGAGTATAAGAAATTAAACCTTGATTTAAGTAGAGGAATAAGAATGGAGAAGACCCACTTCCAATTTAAGGAAGATGAAATCCTTCTCTCTTCAAGTCTCCCACAAAATCGACTCCAAACTTGAGAGAAAATATCTAAAAACATACTATTCTATTATGAAAATAATAATAATAGTCCGGAACTTCTAAAATTAATAAAGAGTTTAGTATTTATAGCCATCAGAAATTAGTGCAGGCGGATAGTTCGGCGAGGTTAGTCGAGTCCGCCGAATGACTCGGCGACTCGCCCTTTTTCTGTCTCATCGCCGTTGAGTGCTTGCCTACAACATCTTCACGTTCTGCACCATTGGGCGGTATAGTACTTCTTCGCGGAACTATTCGGCGAAGTGCTGACTGCTCCTTTTATCACCTTTTTGATCCTATTCTTTCAGGACTTCGCTTAGTGGAAGAAAGGGCAAAGTTTGTCCTTTCGGTGAATCGCCAAAGGTTCTTGTCGATGCTCATGCTTCAGCTTCTTCATTTTTTTCAGCCGTTTTGTTCCATTTTTGCGCCTAAGTGTCCATGCTTCCACTAAAACTTCAAATACTTGAAACATAAAAAAATTCATCAGATATTGAGACAAAATAAGCATTCGAGGACACTATTTCTATCAAAATAAAGCCCTAAATGAGTCCAATTTGTGGACTCATCAACACCCCCACCTTTAAACATTTGCTTGTCCTCAAGCAAACTTGAGTTCAGCCGTTCAAAAAGGGTGTCTCAAACGTACTACACGAGACTCAATCATGAGTGCACACAACAAAATTCAATTTACTTATGCAAGGATCAATTGTGTACTCAAAGAGTCAAGTTGTGACACACAATTACCAAAGATTCTCATACTCTCAATATTTGCTACTTGTGCTAGTTCAAGCTCAACAAAAAGTATCTAAATGCCCTCACATTAAGAATGATTTCATATTCACAAACAGAGGTTAATCAATTCAAGATCAGGAATCAGATGCAACGCCCACAATCAAAAAAGAGGAATACAATGCATGCTTTCATCCATAGGCTTGCCTTTATTTTCCAATCGACTTTCGATTCGCCTTACTCAAGATCAAAAGGGTCTTTCTAAGGCTTGTAATGGGGTTGAGTGCAAAGGTATGGTCATTTAGGCTCAGTGACTTTTTCCTCATGAGTTGTGGCATTCTCAAGGAATTCTATTCTTTTTCTAGTGCTTCTAAGTCACCTTTTTATTCTCCTCCATGGATTTCTTGAAACCCGATTCCCTTCGTACTTTATTCCACTTTTTTTTTAATTGAATTGAAGGGGTTCCATTTTTATGCAATACCATGGGTTAAGAGAGACTTTTTCTTGCACTTCTTGACTTCTCCTTTTCCTTTTCACCACACCCCAACTTAGGCTAAAAGCCTAAGTTGGCTATTCGCTAAACCACAACTCAAGAGGATTGTAGGAAGTGGGTCAACTAAGGTCTAGGGTTCATCAAGGTTCTTTTATAGAAAGGTAGGTCTCAAAGGATGTTCAAAAGAGTTTCACACGCTCACAGGTAGGCCACAAAAGAGGTCTATGTAAATTTGGCTCACACTCTTCAAAAGTTGCCTAAGATCTTCTCAAGAGCACACCTTACTAAATCAATCAGACTAACGGGGTAAATTCTAGGTTTATTCATGCAAGGTTCAAAGTAAAGTCATCACACAAGGCATCGACACTTAAGTCAAACAAGACTACACACTTTTGCTAGTGTACAACGGTCATTACAAGAGAATCAATTTGAGAAATCGTTAATCACAACGAGATGCAAAGAGTTCACATATTGTCTATGCAACTTCATTTTTTCTCGTCGTAGCCGCACATTCATGTTTGTTCAATTGAGAGCGCTATTAAAATCATCGGTATTGATCGAATCCGAGACTTGAATTTGTACAGGAACAACCACTTTCAACACAAGAGGTAGCGAAAATTTTTGAAAAATGAAATTTTTTTGATAGGGTTAAAATTATTTTTCAATTAAACCCAAAAAATAGCCATAAGCTCAAATAATCGCAAAGCAGTTTTTAAAAACACAATTAAAAATAGACAACCTAAATGTACACCAAAACACAAGTATCTGAAACTAGCAAAACAAGGTGGGCCTCACCCCACAACAAATAAAAATCATTTACCCTCAAATGCAAATAACAAAAAAAAATCATTGGAAATGAGTACAAAATTGCTAAAAATAAATTTGGGGTTCGCAAAACCAACTTTAGATGCCTATTACAATACTTTTGAAATGCTAGGCGGCAATGTAATATACTCCCAGCACTAATTATCGACTAAAATACTAAAGAAAGGCAAGCAATAATCTAGAAAATATTACATTGATGTGGAGTTGAGAAGTTTAAAAGGAGGGATAGTGGGAAAATTTAAAAACTCTGAGATTTTTGGCACTTTATAACCATGCAGTTCTTGTCCATTTGGCGATGTTAGTCAACTCACCAACCCACTCAGCGGTAAGCCGAGTGGTCATTTATCTCACCCTTTCTTCAAAATCTTTAATTTTCTGGGGGTGAGATCGGCGGTCTGCATCGAGATCGCCAAGAAGGTTGGCGATGCACCGAGATACTTTTCGAGTTCGCCGAGTTTTACAGACTCTGTACAACACTTGTATTGAGCCAAATGGGGGATCCAGTCAGGCTCGCCGACCTGTTTATCGACCTGTGGAATGGACTTTCTGCTCGTCAACCAGAGATTTTGCACACTTTCCTCGGTTTATCTGCAACATCAACACACCATTATTTACAAAAGTAAAATACTAAATTTAGTACCTTGAGTTGCCTCCCAAGAAGCACCTTATTTAACGTCGTGGCACGACGCAACTCCTCACTTAAGTTCCATTAGTGAGGTTTGCCTTATTTTCATGAGACCACCCCTCTTTTGGCTCTAGGAAGAGGACCTGCATACACAAACAATAAACAAAGAAAAACAAAACTAAAAGTTAAATTAGTAAAAACTACACTAAAAAGAAAAAAAAGCTCTAGTTAACTACAGTTTCACGTGACACCACTCCCCGGTAGCGGCGCCATTTTGATTCTTATCGTGACCAATGACACTAACCTACGGTTCGAGTGTCTACGATCATCGATAATATAGTAACCCAACCAAAGGTTGGGGTCCTGTCACAAGGGAGTGGTAGTGAAAATAGTAGTTAGGCTAGAATTTTGTTCTAGTTAGTTGTAGTTTGAAAATTATCGAATAGAAACAAAGTAAATTCAAGTGGGTGACACCAAAGTGTCAAATATCAATGGGGGTTTGTCACAAGTATAGTTAAAATGACAAAAATAAAGAGAAAATTCAAGTATGGGGAGAAGTTCTTAGGGTGTGACCGCAATATACATTGATATAAATTGTTGGGTACATGCTTTCGATAGGAAATTTGCAAGATAATAGTGACTAGGCTAAGCTTTAGATGGAAATAAGTTCCCTCTCGGGCAACTTACCCCGTTTCAAATGGGTTCCTCTCGGATACCCATTTGCCACATGAAGGCCAACCTACGCCTTACCCAACTCACTCCCTCCAGCTGAGTGTTAGGAATAGGACTACGGCTCACCCTCTAGGGCTGAACCACATGTCGACCCACTCCTTAGGCCTTCAGTCTAGTGGTCTTGGTTTCGTTACCTCCCTCTCGGGAAAATCGAAAATACATGGGGGGTTTTGTATTTGCAACTACAAACCCATTAAATTAAACCACAATCACTAGGTGAAATTACCATTAAAATACATCTACCCTATTAGCAAGAAAAACCCAACAACAAATGGGGTTTTTTAGCCACACATTGAGAAATAACAAAATACACCTAAAATGTTACTAAAATCAAATGGGTATAAGAAATTAAACCTTGATTGAAGCAAAGGAAGAAGAATGTAGAAGACCCACTTCCAACTTGGGGAAGATGAAATCCTTCTCTGTTCAAGTCTACCACAAAACTCTCTCCAAACTTGAGAGAAAATATCTTAAAATGTACTATTTTATTCTGAAAATAATAATAATAGTTCGGAACTTCTAAAATTAATAAAGAGTTTAGTATTTATAGCCATCAGAAATTAGTGCAGGCGGATAGTTCAGCGAGGTTAGTCGAGTCCGCAGAATGACTCGGTGACTCACCCTTTTTCTGCCTCATCGCCGTTGAGTGCTTTCCTACAACATTTTCACGTTCTAGACCATTGGGCGGTATAGTACTTCTTCGCGGAACTATTCTGTCACGACCCAAGCCTAGGGCCTAGACGTGACATGGCGAATGAGGAACCCGAAGGAACCCCAAACAAGCCTCTCAAACTTGTCATCACACTTCATCGGTCGCGGAAGTACATTTAACCTTTAATTAACTGGAACTCTATACTAATAGTAGATATCATATGTGTATGCATGATCCAACCAATCTATAACCCCAACTTAGGATGGGGGATGCCGTTCACACCCGGACACCCTGGTGGCAAGGTATAAACCCCTCACATGGTTGATGTTGGTCACACCCCAAGCATCCTAGGTGGTGAGATATAAACCTCTCACATGGTTGATGTTGGTCACACCCCAAGCATCCTAGGTGGTGAGATATAAACCTCTCACATGGTTGATGTTGGTCACACCCCAAGCATCCTAGGTGGTGAGATATAAACCTCTCACATGGTTGATGTTGGTCACACCCCAAGCATCCTAGGTGGTGAGATATAAACCTCTCACATGGTTGATGTTGGTCACACCCCAAGCATCCTAGGTGGTGAGATATAAACCTCTCACATGGTTGATGTTGGTCACACCCCAAGCATCCTAGGTGGTGAGATATAAACCTCTCACATGGTTGATGTTGGTCACACCCCAAGCATCCTAGGTGGTGAGATATAAACCTCTCACATGGTTGATGTTGGTCACACCCCAAGCATCCTAGGTGGTGAGATATAAACCTCTCACATGGTTGATGTTGGTCACACCCCAAGCATCCTAGGTGGTGAGATATAAACCTCTCACATGGTTGATGTTGGTCACACCCCAAGCATCCTAGGTGGTGAGATATAAACCTCTCACATGGTTGATGTTGGTCACACCCCAAGCATCCTAGGTGGTGAGATATAAACCTCTCACATGGTTGTCCGGTTCTTTTCCCCCGGACCGGGCATGGTCATGCAACACTTTATATAGGAAATTTCCATTAGGCTCTAATGCAATCTCACGTATGGAATGAACATATACACAAGCTTAGTTTGTCATCAACACATCTCTGGATTTCCATACATCTCATAACTCAAGCTTTAAAGCATCGATTCATCAATTCTCCATAGTTGGACATTTTGTCAAACACCTTGAAGGCATGTAATGGAATCAAAGAGCATGGAAAATAGGGTAGTAATTATGCAGCCAAACCAGTGAACAACCTACAACAACACCTTTTTAACACCCACAATACCACATGAAAATCTCCACATCCATTCCAAATTTAGGTTCAAGTTCTAGGGTCACAACATGCTCAAAACAATCACTTTTCATGTTTAAAATTCAATGTGCAGGGAATTATTACAAAGAACAAGACTAATTTATGAATCTTAACTTAAACCATGAATTAGTGAGTAGAATAGAGTCTAGGCACTATGGGTGGAAGGACCCATGAGTTCAACACCACATACGTTGAGTTTTTATGAAGGTCTTGAGAGTGTCTTTAATGGAAGCTTGGAACTTGGAGCAAGAGTCTCTTCAATCTTGAGGAAGGTTTTGGATTAGGGTTCTTGAGAGAACTTGAGAGAAAATGTGTCTAAGTATGGGAGAGGTGTTTTGGGAAATGTTTTAGAGATGGGAATTGAACTAATGGTATATAGGAAATAACATATGCCCTTTGGAAAAAATGGTCCAACACTTAGAAAAGAAAATGAGGCGGGTGAACAGTAAAAACGCTCACTGGAAATTGCCTTTCCTGCCGGACAGATTTTACGAAAATGGGCATAACTTCTTCTTCCGAACTCCGAATGAGGTGAAACGAAGTGCGTTAGGTAGCTAACTCAAAGGGCTTTCCATGGATATATTATTGGCCACCAAATAATTTGTGTGCTAGGAGATATGACCCTCCAAAGTAGACCCTCGAAAAAGGCTTCACTTGGAAATTTCGGATTTTGATACGGTTGCTCTAAAATTTGGGTTAGACCCATTTCCCACTCAATTTGACTCCCTAAACAAGAATATGAAGTCGAATTTCCGAAATCATGCACGGATTTTGAGATATATGGAAATTACAATTATAGGTGTTTCCGAAGCACATTTTCGGGCATTTTTGGGATCGTTTCATATTCATCAAAGCGTCGACTGCTCCTTTCATCGCCTCTTTTATTCTTTTCCTTCAGGGCTTCTCATATTGGAACAAAGGGCGGAGTCTGTCCTTTCAGTGACTCGCCAAAGGTTATTGGCGATGCTCATGCTTTAGCTTCTTTGTTCTTTTCAGCCTTTTTGTTCCTTTTTTTTGCCTAAGTGTCCATGCTTCCATTAAAACATCAAATACCTGAAACTTAAGAGTTTTCATCGATATTGAGACAAAAATAAGCATTCGAGGACACTGTTTCTATCAAAATAAAGCCCTAAATGAGTCTAATTTGTGGACTCATCAGTGGGGGACGGTTATAATTAGTTTTTTTTAAGTATTAAACAAGTCTTATAACTCTCATAATTCACTAACTCAAATCAAACCCACTTCCCTCTCAAAATATTCTCTCTCTAAACTCCATTGAAGAACAAAGAAGAAGCTCAAGATTAGGGTTCAAGGTCCAAGCTTTTCACTCCAATTTCGTGGGAAAACATCACTTAAGGTATGGGGTTCTTTTATTCTTGGAACACTTTTGTCCATGAAGCCCTTCAACTCTTCATTTCGAAATTGGTAACTTGTTCATAAACTAGGGTTTCTATTCCAACCATGGGTTCTTCCAAAAAAACGTATTTATTATGTTGATTGCTTTATATTATGGATGATTTGATGTTTAATGGTGGTTTTCATTTTAAAATTCTCCTTGAACCCATGAACACCCATATGACCCCAAATTCAAGTATTGTGATGGGTGTATTGATGCAAGATGATCACTATGAATTGTTTCAATGTGTATTTAGTTATTGAATCGTCTTTTGTTCATGCCTATTGTAGTATCTTTAGGTGATATTGTGCGACATGATTCATGACCTAGAAAGGGGTAAATTTCTAGGTTTGTACATGTTGATGAAAGTTGTGTGTAACCTATTGGTTAACATAGAAGGTAAATCTCCTATGACTAATGTGTAAAGTATGTTATTCTTGAAAGCTTGTTCTTCCCTTACCCTTATACTTGATGATGCATGAATAGTCTAGGATGATGATGATGTATTGTGTTGATTGAAAGTATATTTCTCATGAAAACACTATGAATGTAATGTGAAAGTCCTACTCACACACTAATGTTGATTCTAAGGTTGAAAGTACATTATCACCTTTAATGAATGTATGAGCTACTTTGATGGATTGTATTGAATGACGGATAGAGCATTCCTTCACACATGTAAATGCAATTCAAGACTTAATCATGTATAATGTGGGAAATAATGCTTAGCACCGAGTGGATATGGACAATGAATTAAAGGCCCTCCCGCCAATGCAATAGTGAGGGTCATCCAAGGTGAACTCATTAGATGGAATCCCCTCCGCCAATCCTATAAGGAGGGTTTCTAGAAGAAATTTCCCTATCCCATAACTATATGCCAACATAAGACTTAGCTAGTTGATCCACCTAGATGCTAATACATTTAGTCCTACCTTAGGCAAGTAGGGCACGTTCTTTCGGTATGGGGTTACACGACACCGGATTCCATGTAGCTCACAGGGTCTATGTTGGTTATGGCTATTCTTTCTCTAAATGGAAGATAATGAATGAGACTTGAACTATACTATGACTTCTTGGTGAGTTTACTTAGTAGGAGTGGGGGTATGAGAATTCTCTTCCACATTGAACAAGTGGACTTAGTAAGATGTTGTGGGATGGTTCCTTTATATTATGATGAGATTCAAATGCATACATGTGTCTTGAATGGTTAGTTGTTATGAATGACTTTCCTAGTATTCAATGGAATGTTCATGACTATTTCCTTATTGGTGACTAATGATTATGCTGAGGTTTAAAAATGATATGAGTGACCAAGGTAGCTTCAAGGGGGTGCTTAGTAGGGTTGGTACTATGGGATGCCAACTATACATTCCACACGTGTTCCTTAAGAAGTTGCTAAGGTGTTGATATTATCATGTAATGGGTGTAAGTGTGATTATGGCTTGTGTTGTACATTGTAAATGCATGTTGGTTTCTAAACTTGACAAAGGCATACTGTAAAAAAATATCCTTTTTATCATATTTAAGGATTTTATGCATGTTTCCATACATAGTACATATTATGTGCTAACCCGTTCTTTCTTCTACATCTTAATGAGTGTAGGTTCTGGCTAGGTGACTTTCACTCTCCCTTTGAAGAAGACCTGGATTGCTTATCTCTAAGTTGTGGTGAGTCCTCAAGTTCGACGAAGGGATTTCCTATTTCTTAGTTTCTATTGGACTTCTCATGTTGAGACTTTTATTGATGTAAAGGGCTAAGTCCCAAATTTTGTATTCCTATGTTTTAGATGGTGTATGAGACAGTCTAGATTTCCTATTACTTTCTTCTATGAAAAGTGAAGTTGAACTTTGATTGTAAAGTTTAAATTTTCCACATTATTTTCTATGTCTTATGTAATGATGATGCTAGAGGCTTGTATGAGACCCCTTTGGGGTCAAGTACACCATGTTACATCTTGGGGGTACTCCCTGGTCGTGACATATCCAAAATTCAATGACTAACCTAAAACATATATAAACAAGTCTAGCATGACGTCTCAATAGATATGGTTCATGAAATAATAATATGACAAATTAAACCCCTTTCTTGGCCATCTAATTCACTGAAGATACACACATAGAACTCATACAAATAAGGACATTAATATACCTAAACACGAGTCATGAAAATGACATATCAAATGAACAAATGCTAGTAGTATTTATGATCATATAAGGGGACCACATGATCTCAGATCCTTATGTTGATGCTTAGAATGAGGAGGGGTATTTAGGATTTCTACAATCTTCTATTCCCAAGTATGTTATGTTATTTTCTATTCCTTCCACAACACTTAAATAGAGGTTACACATTTTGTGCTTCGCTTCCGGGCCTTAACAATCAAGAATAACTATAGTATCTCCCAAAATTTTTGTATATGTAACCGACACATAAAATCATAAACCTAACCTATCGGGGCTCTACTTTCCCTTCCCTTTTATCTCATCACGCTTTTCAGAGGTCAGTCTTAGAAGAATGCATCATTGTTAATATAAACTCTAAAGTTTTATGCCGCACCTTTGAATAAGGCATTCTGCTATGTTATTTATCCATAGTTGTGATAAAATTTACATATATGCCCAACCTTTTCTTGTCAAAATCCTCACTACATCATGATACAAGGAAATATTTTCCCAAAATGTTCAAAAAACAAGTCCAGAAGCACAGAGAGGCATATAATACAGATAAATAAGTCATATTGGGTATGACACATAGACAGACTAGCACAAAAGGGAGCGCATAATATACAGGCATTAAGCTATAGAAATGTGTGGTGCACACGCACATATGAACTATAGGGTAGCATGTGAGCGAATGAACTATAACGCATGTAGGAAATGGACTTGATGAGCACATGATACATGAGTACTAAAACTACGAAATATATAATATGTAAGAAAGTAGACTATAAGACATATAGACATATAAGAAAAAGAACTACGGAACACAAATCACATTGAGCAAGTGCCTTATATCACATGGATAGGTAGACTAACATGTCAATGAGTACACATATGAAATATGAGCAAGTGAGCACATGACACATGGCTAGAAAAGATATAAGGACTGTAATGTTTAATTAAGTAGGCTACGAGGCATGTAAAATGTATAGAAATTGTCATATGATCAATTACTCTGCAGTACCCACACAATATGGACAAGTGACATGAGGAAAGTAACCAATGCAATAAATAACATGTAGGGAAAAGGTCTTACGAAAACATATAGCAAAAACCAAGTGTTCTCCGAAAAGGATAACACTTACATGCAAGCATTCTATGACATTAGGTAAATTGTGAGAAAGTAATCCACAAAGGGAAAATGATAAACAAATAGATAACTTATAGAACATGCAACATGTATAATTATATAACAAACAATCATTGGGAACTAGGAGATATCCTATATAACCACTCTACCATAATAAGGTCAAACACACTGTCTTAAGCATTAAGTCACGGGTGGGATAGTTCTACTCATATTTCTTACTCACCTCAAAGCTCATACAATTGATTTCCCCATATACTCTCTTCAATCACCTACCAATTCTTATAGGTGTTCTCCTATTGGAACTTGGTTTCCTTCTAGGTAAATATAAATAATACGGTTAAGATAGAAAAAAAAATCCTCAATATTTCATCTTTTGGAGTAGGAGGCCGAGGTCAAATTTACCTTTATTACTAGTTTGTGTTACATCACACTCAATGTTTGGTGCCTTTTGAAGGTCATAAAAGAAAATAAATAGTGAAGCTGGAATGCACAATAAAACATGAACTCTAATAAAATGTAAATGTCAGGTACCTATAAAGTTATAGCATGATTCATAACGTCTTATAGTTAGCCACTTTGGGCTGAACTAGATAGGTCCAGCCGAACTAATACATTTCCTTTTTTTTATAACAAGTGAGGGTGTTCCGACTCTTTTTCCATGCAAGATAGAAAATAAAAACAACTAGCATATGATCATTTTTTCCTCTCCCTTAACTGGACTATGATTGACAAATTACTACAGGCATATATTAAATGAATCCATTAGTAGCTCTATTAAATTTGATGGAAGTCTATACATGTGTATAAGGCTCGACTTCTCTTTTTGTACTAATGATGTGGATGAACTAGGTCCATGTATCCTCTGTCTAGGTAATCTTTCTATTCACCTATTTTTTCTTGTTGTTATCAAGACCAAATGTCAAGACTCGAATCAATACTAAATTTACTTCTCTGTCTAACAAATGTTAACAATGTTGTTCCCGGGTGCGCCTTTATAATTCAGTAGGGTTGAAGAGTTGATACCTTTTTATTGCCATATACACTTAGCAATCACTCTTTCCTAACCACCTATCTCACCCTCTATAGCATCCTCATATCACCCCTACTTCTATGTTTAGGGAATTTGACATATCCCATCTCTTTCTAACTAGAAGCTCTACATACATATTCGGCCCGTGTCATTCAAGAATCATTCTCACATGCTTCCTATCTAACAAATACATTTTGATCAAAACTAGTAGATTCATACACTTTAATCCCACTATGTACAACCTGACTAATCACAACTTAGGTCTAACCAATCCATTTTCCTTTTGTTAACCTTATCCTTGATCACATACTAATCATCGATAGCAAACACATAGATCATGATAGGAACTACCATACATATATCATTTGCAACAATTGGCACACTTATCCCTCAATTTTATAACCATGAAAATAAGACAAATGTAATTAGTACTTAGTTGGGGTGGTTGGCACATACCATATAAAATCCAAATATTAACATATTTGGAATGATATATGGTGAGAATTTGGGCCTTGTCATCCAATCAGGGGTATCTCTAGTAACATTATTGTTGTAGACATTCCCCTATTAGATTGTGCCACTACCTTCTTCTAACTAAAAGAAACTGGTTCAACAGAATAAATTTTGAGAACATGTGCAACGCTGAAAATTCTATGTATATCACTGACTAAGAACAACTATCTTCTATAGAAATAGATCCTATAAATATAGAGGAAATATAGAACTCAAGAGTTGGTTACATCCTCCTAAGAAGATGTGCCTGGAAATGCTATAACTCATCTACGTAACTAGGCAACTAATCATTTTTAAGCATATACTATATCTTTCTCAATTGAACAAACGTGATACAAATGGTACAAATGCAATTTTAGATGCAAATAACATAAAAGACTTTACATACCTTGTGGAGTGGGACGGTCGAATAAAATGAGCTCAATCTAGTCTAAGTTTTTGTAACTTAATATCCTTTTCTATAGGTTGCATGTTTACACTTTAGCTACCTTAACCTTAACCATAGTAAGCATAATAGGAATAAAATGATTAGGTACAATTTGAAATTTACTTCATAACTTCGCTCTGTTGCACGATCTGTATTATGAAGGAAGGTAACATTGTATAAATGTCCAAGCAGATCCCTAATTATAAATGTGGCGTGCGACCACTAGATGTCCGCCTCACCTAGGTTTGGGGTCTAACAAAAGTGGTATCAGAGTAGACACAGAAGCTTTCTAGACTCCCTAGGATAAACTACTCTGATACCATTTTTGTCAGACCCCAAACCTAGGTGAGGCGGACAAGTACCATATGAACACATGCTTTACAAGTAACCTATGATGAGAAAGTGAACTACTATACAAATAGATTTATTAATGAGAAGCTACATATACAACACATGTCGACTAGCTAAACCAATACATGTGGCAAGTAAAATTATGAATACAGATTATAGCTTTATAATGTCTACAGTGCCTCTACTGGAATCCATGACTGTACAACTATCAAAATACACATAGTAAAGACTCGACAAAGCTTGGAATCAACCTGGAGCTCACCAATAACCGCTAAGTATCATGTCATTCTATTGGGGAGATCTACTAGTTCAGTATATGTACCTGCAGCATGAATGCAGTGTCCTAAATAAGGGATGTCAGTACAAAAGAATGTACTGAATATGTAAGGAATAACAAAACCATATGTAAAATGAGATCTCAAGTGCAACCAAATACAAATAGAAAAGGATTAGAGACCACATTTGCTTATACTTGTGGAATTGTGTATGTTACATTCTTCTATATACTTTTCTGGGAGTTACAATCTTTATAAGGCCTATGATAGAAATGACCATATGATCAGTGGTAGAAGAGAATGACCCATGTAAGGAATTTTAACCCCCGGGATGCGGTCCTCATAAATATACAAAGCGGGATCGACCCATGCTAGCTTTTACCCCCTGGGCTGCAATCCATAATAAAATAGATTAGGATCGGCCCATGCTAGGTATTACTAACCTGAGCTCCCACCCTTAAGTACTAGAATTTAGTTCATCCCATGCTAGGTATTTTAACCCCTGAGCTGTCACCCATAATTATATATATTCATTTTATCTTTTCTGTTTAATCTTTGATATTGTTCTTTTGATGTTAGCAACTCTTTTGAGATTGCTATTTTTGTGGTCATAGCATTAGTTGGCTTTGTGACAATAAAACGTAGTAGGAGACATATGGATATGGATTTAAGATTAACAATGACATGGGAAGCAATAGTTGCTATGATTCAGCAAGCATTTTGACATCTTAAATTGAAGCTCATATAAAGTGAAGACATTTAGCATTCAGCCCAGAGATTTGAACTCTATATGATAGCGAAATACTTGCTAACTAATATCAAATACAAGGTATACATGGATGTGGAACCAAGGGAGCACATGGGCAGATTCAACTTAATAAGGGATACATATGCAAAGTAAGTACATATAAAATGTACAATAGAGCAAGTAGAGATCTTGTGAGGTAACATTATAGTCTAACAAAATGGGCATGATAACCAATAAAGGGATTATACGAACATGTGAAAAGATGACTTATATGATGGAGTAGACAATTGAAGCAAGTTGGCATGATATGGGCAGATTGTATATCCAGCATATAAACATATGTACCATGTGTAATCTAGGATCAGTTTTGTTTATATAAAAGAAATATGTGCCAAGTGTAATCAGATTGGTGATGGAAGAAGGTTAAACCTTGCATGCTAATACTTGGTAGAGTAAGCACGCACATCTAGTAACAAACTCATATTATAGTACTCACTTTAACGCTCTACAGAGTAGGATTGAGATCATTAACTACATTGGAGATCTTATGGTGCACTATGGATCAGTCACTACCAAGGGAACTTAGAAAGCTTACTTTGTAATAAATGTGTTGGATTCATGCCTAGGAAATAGGAAATCGAATAACTTTACATACTTTGCTATACAATTTTAAAAGTATTACTTAAAGCACCTTCTTTTCAGATTATTAATCAACAATAAAATAAATTGTAAGACTAGTATTAGTAGCTAATCAATCAATTTGAGCTACTTGATCTCACCAAAATAGTAACCAAGCATTAAACATGCAATTTATCTAGCCAATATTTTCTTTCCTTCCCTTTCCCTTTAATCATATCTATATATTGTACAACCTTTGTATCAGGTCCTCCCCAAAACTCC
Source organism: Solanum tuberosum (assembly GCF_000226075.1). Classification (NCBI taxonomy): domain Eukaryota; kingdom Viridiplantae; phylum Streptophyta; class Magnoliopsida; order Solanales; family Solanaceae; genus Solanum; species Solanum tuberosum. Next base: position 762,367 of record NW_006239108.1, read on the forward strand.
CTGTGATATTTAAGTCCTTTAACGTCTCCATAACTTCTCCGCACATTCAGTCACATCCCTTATCATAACATACATAAAACATTCCTGAAATATAATAATGTAACTGAAGCAATATGAATAATGGATTATTATCACTAGCACTTGAAGAACTAACATAAAGTGCTCAAACAAGCTCATAACTGAATTTAAAGAGGACTCACTTCCATGGTTGTCCCAACATGCACTAATCACCAGGACATCCTCCCCAATATTACACCATTTAAAAGGATCAATTTGTAACTCACTAACACATACCAAATGTCCTAATTAACTTAAGCACAAGAGAGATAAAATTGTAGTAGCTTACCTTGCTGGACAGAACTCCCACTTGCTAAGACTTGGATTCTTCAAGGTAAAGGTTTTCCTCCTCAACTTGTCTTAACTTATACCTTCCAATAGCTTCAAATCCTTAATATTCAAGAACCCTAGTGGTATTCCATGGCTGATGTATGAAGCTAAGAGAGAGAAGAGATAAAGCTCTAGAAATCAGATTTTTTTCAAAATAAAAATGGTTGGAAAAAGCTGATATCAATCCCTTTTAAAGGGACCAGGCATTGAGGATACAAAAAAACTATGAAAACCAAGCACTAAATCAGTTTAAATCTCATACTTTTCGACTACTCCCCTCTTCCTCCGAAAATAGAAGCTCTACTCCTCAGCATCTGCTAAAACAACACACGGCAAATACGCACTAGTGAAGGTAACCGTGCACGACAAGAAAGGATTAATAAAAGGAAGTTTTCTAACAATCTTTGTAGCCTTTTGAAGATAAGCACAACCGTATAAGTACCGATCTTCAAAACACTACTTAGACTTGGCTTGTACACATGTGAGACATATGGACTTGGGGCTCTTATACTATTTTGTCAGGACCTAAAAATGGACCAGATGACACTTGTCTTTTCCTAGAAAGACAAGTCAGTCTCAACTCAATGAGAATGAAAGTAAAGCGGGAAGGAGAAAAAACAAGAACAAGATAATGCAGAAAACTTATTATTATATTAAAACCCCAATATGAGGTTGTCATGTGTACAAACCACTAAAACATAAGTGCGGAATTAAGATATCAATACAAGTATTAAGCTTTGTTTCTCAAATAGAACAAAATGTAAGGAAAGTAAAACGAGGGCCCACCGAATGACAAGCAGCTACCTCTACAAGTCCTTGATGAGCCTTGAGATTAATAGAACAAGAATGATATCAAATAGGTCCGGGCTCGAACCTACACAAGTGTAGAAGTAAGGGATGAGTACCAACAACACGGTACCCAGAAAGAAACCAACTAAACAAAGAAGCTAGCTAGAAATCGAATCCTCTTTACATTTCAACTTAACCTCCTCAAACTACAACATGTAGAGAAATCAGTCTAACCTAGCAATTCTATTATACACAGCTTACAGGCCAACGATTCACAGTTCAACAATTAACAAATCAAATAAGTCAATCTGAATGACAAGTAGCTCAGTCATACATAACAAGCACATCAATTCCAATTCACAAATGAGTAACGCATAAGCATCAAGTGTATCAAGTCACAATGATCATCACTAGCAAAAACTATTTCTCATCGACTTTAACATTCGCCAATAACAACCTCGGCACAACAAAACACGTTGACAAAGACGCTAGCATCATAATACTCGTTGGTAAAGACCTCAACATAATAACACTCATCGACAAAACCTCAACATATTAACACTCGTCGACAAAGACCTCAGCATCAAAACACTCGACGATAAAGCCCTCGTATCATAACACTTGTTGGCAAAGACCTCAACATAATAACTCATCGCATGTCTCATCCCCATGTTCAACGATCAAAGAACACAAAAAATATCACACCATATATGTAACGCCCTGAGCTACCCCCCAGACGCGGACACGGGACCTAGCATCACCAGTGACCCCAAGCTAACCCTGTTGGCATAATCATGAGCGTACTAAAGGTAAATTGAGATATAAAACTGATGCAGAATCTAAACATGAAAATGAATTTTAGCATTTCATTTAGTTGGGAGTAGACTTAGCACTGAGTTGGACCGTGGTATAGCATACCCTCACAGTCCCTGAACTATATGCCAAGTAAGTTGAAAAGTCCCCGTTGTTGGGTGTCAATTTTTAGTGATGATGCCCCATTCATGCCTTTATACACCTAATAACGCTTAACTTCAATTCATCCAATTCTAAGTGTTGGAGGTCCTTAACAAATATAAACCCAACTAAGTGTTGGGGTCGATCCCACATGGAGTGATGTAATAAATAATTCAATTAAGAAGTAAAATTATGTTCTAATAATGTGTAGAGGTACAAGTTTTGCAACCTTAAAGTAAACCCAATTTTTTGACAATGAATATCAAATGCGGGGGTAACTAATTTATGACTACTAAAACCGGAAGTAAACAAGTAGATAAGGGTTCTTGGGAGTGTGACAAATTGAATGCTAAATTCACGCAATGGGTGATTACTAGTTACTCAAAGTAGGTAGGCTAGGTTTTAAGTGCAATAGATATTTCTTAATCGACTATTGCAATTCAAGTGAGTTCTTTGGAACCTCAACAGGTGAAACACAATTGCACAACCCATTTCCTTAATCAATCCACTTTTTCAAGCTAGATTTTCATGACTGCAATCAAATTTACTTTCTCAAGCTAGATTCATAACAATGCAATCAAAACAATCACCAGCTAATAATTCGACTCTAACACTTCTTTCTCAAGAAATAATCGAGCACTAAGCTATAATTACATTTGCAACTACAATACCCATTAGCTAATTAGAGAATTCAACTACATAATCACACCCCAAGAATGGGGGTTTTCGCCAAACATAGTAAAGAACAAGAAATCGTTACCAACAAAGTTTTCCATCAGGTTTTACAACGATCCACAAGCCTTCAAAGTCTAGAGTTTAGGGTAAAAATCTCACAAACCCTACATCTCTACTCAAAAATGTAAAAACAATGTTCTAGAATGTAAAACTCAAAAACCCACAAGTGAACAATATGGGAACTCCTTCTATTCTTTTTAAAATATCATTTATACGTTTCTAGAATTTCACCTTGGAGTCCACTCGGCAAGGTAAGTTGGGCTCACCGAACTAGTCGGCGATACGTTGAGTGTTCCTCTTCTCTCCTTTTTGGTGTGTCTTTTCACCAATTTGGTCTATTGTTTCTATATTTCCACGATTACCCTACCTATTCGTAATACATTCTATAATAAAATCACCCGTTTGACCGTATTTGAAACAACCATCAGGATTGAACCGTAGATTACTGTTTTACTAACTTAAAGTAGATGTAGGGTGTGAAGAAAAACTAGTCCAACAATATAATAGCCTTACATACCTCGAAAAAAAGTTCTTGAAGAATCTTTAAGAAGAACTAAGTTAGAAACCTTCAAACCCTAGCTTGAAAGAGCATAATTAAGAAAACCTTTGTTGAGATTCTTGAATTAGTTTCTTCAAAACTCTATGACCATGAATTATAATTTTCATTAATGATTCATAATTGTATGAATGAATTTTAGTATAAAATAATGGAATTTTTGGAGAAGGACTTACTAAAGAATAATCTTGAAAAAGATTGAAAGAATCTTGAATGTAAATCTTCTTCTTTGATTTTGTTAGAAATAACCATAAGAACAGTAGCAGTCCAAGTTCTTTGTATTGTAGGGTAGTTATTTACTGCTTAGCAGTTAATTTGTTTCTATCTTATCCTTAGTTAGTTTCTAATCTTATTTTTAGGAGTTGGTTTTCTTGTAAACACTATAAATATCTGTTTTATAATGAAGTAAGTAGTTTTGCTTCCATAAATATTTTCTGCGTTGGTTTATCAAACTTATGTTTCGACTTGTCCAATAACAAAAGAAAATCATATTGTTATGTTTTTCCTTCTCTGTAAACTAACAATTGGTATTAGAGTGATTATTTCTTAAGGGATCTGTGGGTGTTTCATCAAAGTTAGGATTGTAATCAAGAAGACAAGTTTATCAATCATGAAAGCAGAATCAAGTTTTTCAGTAATGGCATCACCTGTTTTTAATGGTGATAATTATCAAATTTGGGCGGTAAGGATGGAAACTTATCTAGATGCCATGGATATGTGGGAGGTAGTTGAAAAGGACTATGATGTTCCTCCGCTGCCTAACAATCCTACTATGGGCTAGATCAAACACCATAAAAACAGGAAAACCAGAAAATCAAAGGCAAAAGCCTGTTTATTTTCAACAGTATCTTTTTCAATCTTTACTCGAATTATGTCTCTAAAGTCAGCAAAAGCAATTTTGGATTATCTCAAGGTAGAATACGAAGGGGTTGAATAGATCAAAGGTGTGCAAGTGCTAAATTTTATAAGAGATTTTGAGATGAAGAAGATGAAAGCAACAGAAACCATCAAGATTACTCTGATACACTCTTGAACATAGCAAACATGGTATTATTTCTTGGTTTCGTGTTTAATGATTCACGTATTGTTGAAAATATTCTGGTAACTGTGCCGAAGAAATTTGAAGCAACCATAAATACTTTGGAAAACACTAAGGATCTGTCCAAGATCACTTTCGCAGAGTTAATGAATGTTTTGCAGGCTCAAGAACAACGAAGAGTCATGAGAGAAGAAGGAAATACCGTAGGAGCATTATTTGACATGCCTCAAGATGGAGACAAAAACAAAATGAAGAAGAACAAGAGGAATGGTGAAGGCATTTCAGCAAGTACTACCAAAGGAAAAATTGTACACTCAAAGAAAAGTTATCCTCCTTGTAAGCATTATAATAAGAAAGGTCATCACCGTATAAATGTTGGAGAAGGCCTGACGCTAGATGCACTAAACGCAATCAACTTGGGCATGAAGCTGCCATTTTCAAGAACAATAGTCAGCAACAAGAAGCAGAGGCTTAAATTTTTTATGGTGGCGAGGAAGATCAACTCCTTGTTGCTACATATTTTCAAGCAAATCATCGAGCGAGTGTTGACTGATTGATAGTGGATGCACTAATTATATGACAAATGACATGTCTCTCTTCAAGGAATTGAAGCCCATAACCATTACTAAAGTCATAATAGGTAATGGCAACCATATTCTTGTAAGAGGGACAAGAACCATTGTTATATCAAGTCATTCAGGTAATAAAACAATTTCTGATGTGCTTTATGTACCTGACATAGATCAAAACTGGCATAGTGTTGGTCAATTGACGGAAAAAGGCTACAAATTAAATTTTGAAGATAATCATTGCTTGATCAAGGATGCTTCAGATCAAGAAATGTTCAAAGTAAGAATGAGAGGAAAAAGTTTCTCATTAGATCCATTTAAGGAGGAGCATGTTGTTTTTTCAGCCAAAGAAGGTGTTGCAGAAGTATGGCACAAGAGACTCGGACACTATCACTATGAAGGGTTGCTTAAGATACAAAAGATGAAAATAGTTAAGGACTTGCCTGTTTTAGAAGTGAATTCTACAAATTGTCTTGCATGTCAATATAAGAACCAAAACAAACTTCCATTTCCAAAGACAATTTGGAGAGACTCTAACAAATTGCAACTAATTCATACTGATATAACAGGACCTCAAAGGTCTACTTCACTAAAAGGTATTCTTTACTATATCATTTTTGTTGATAATCTAACCCGCATGTGCTAGATTTATTTTCTTAAGCATATGCCAGACGCTGCTAATGTCTTTCGGAAGTTCAAAGCAAAAGTAGAAAATGAAGCTAATTGTAAAATTCAATCTGTAAAAAGAGATAATGGAAGGGAATACACTTTTTACTAGTTCAATATGTTATGCCATGAAGCAAGGATTCATCATCACATTACTACTCCCAATACTCCACAACAAAATGGAGTAAGCGAGAGAATGAACAGATACATTATGGAGATGACCAGATGCATGTTGCACGAGATAAATATGCCAAAGAAATTTGGGTAGAAGAAGTAAATACATCAGTTTTTCTTCAAAATAGGCTTCCTACAAAGGCAGTGAAAGATTGAATTCCATTTAAAGCCTGGTATGGATTTAAACCATCATTAAATTTTCATAAAGTGTTTGGTTGTCGCTGTTTTTACTACATTCCGTAGCTTAAACGAGATAGACTAGGTAAAAAATCTTTCCCAGGCATTTTTATTGGATATAGTTCAGTTTCAAAGGCATATAAGATGTGTATTTTATTGAGAATGAAGAGTGGTGTTGGGAAGACTCAAAGAAATTTGTCCTTAACACTTCAAACAAAGGAGAAAAGTCTCCTACCAAGTTTTTTGAAAAGAAGATATCACTCTCACGGCAGGATGAATTGGTGTCATTTACTAGTTAAAGATACTCGACAACTCGCTAATATATATCAGAAATGCAATGTAGCAGTATGTGAACCTGCTGGATACAATGAAGCAAATATTGATGAAAAAAGGGTGGCTTCAATGAAAAAAAAGTTGTTTATGATTGAGAAGAACAAGACTTGGGAGCTTGTTCATCAATCTGAAGACAGAAAGATAATTTGGTTGAAATGGGTCTTTAGAACCAAGCTCAGTGCAGATGGTTCAGTGAACATGCATAAAGCAAGACTTGTAGTTAAGGGGTATAATCAAATTTTTGGTGTGGATTATTTTGATACATTTGCACCAGTAGCTAGGCTTGACACGATCAGGTTACTTCTTGCTCTTGCTGAACAATTGGGCTAGAAAGTGGATCATATGGATCTCAAATCACCATTCCTTAATGGCTTTCTTCAGGAAGAAATTTATGCTTAGAAACCTGAAGGCGTTGTGGAGAAAGGATAGGAGTACAAAGTTTATAGGCTAAGAAAGGCCCTTTATGAACTTAAACAGACATCAAGGGCCTGGTATGGTCGAATAGATGGTCATTTACTTGGCTTAGGCTTTGAAAAGAGTCTATCAGAATCTAGCCTTTATGTTAAACATCATGGCATTGATAATCTTGTTGGGTCTATATATGAGGATTATGTACTAGTTACAGGAAGCAATACAAGGCATATAGAGGATTTCAAGTAAGAAATGATGCAAGCCTTCGAGATGACTGATCTTGGTCTAATATCTTATTTTCTTGGTATGGAAATCAAGCAGGGAAAGGATGATGTTTTCATTTTCAAGATAAAATTTGGTAAGGAAATTTTAAAGAAGTTCAACATGAAAGATTGCAAGGAGATGAGTACTCCTATAAACAAAAAAAGAAAAACTAAGCAAGAATGATGGAGCAGAGAAAGTGGAGGAAACTTACTTCAGAGGCTTAGTCGGTTGTTTCATGTATCTCACAGCTACAAGACCCAATATATTGTATGTTATAAGCATTCTATCAAGGTTCATACATTGTGATAGTGAGGTGCATCTCAAGGCAGCAAAATGAGTTTTCAGATACAACAAAGGTACCATCAATTATGGTGTCAAATTTCAGATAAAATTATATCTGAAACTACTTGTGTATTCTGATAGTGATTGGGCTGGATCCGAAGATGGCATGAAGAGAAAATCTTGATATTGTTTCAGTCTTGGCTCAGGAATGTTTTTGTTGTGCTCAAAGAAGCAGGACAGTGTGGCTCAATCCATTGTAGAGGCAGAATTTATGGCTGCAACAACAACAGTGAATCAAGCATTGTGGTTGAGGGAATTTTTGTTAATCTGCACATGAATCAGACAAAGGGAAGTGAAGTATTAGTGGAGAACCAATCTGCGATAGAAATTTCTCATAATCCTGCTTTCACAAAGGAACCCCAATCAACCTGACTCTCTCGTCAATGTAAAGCTTGGCGTAGTCCTTCACCGAATCTGTAGTATTGACCGCCAAAAAGCGCGCAGACTTAGTAAATCTGTCAACTGTCACCTAAATGGAGTCATGCTGTCTGTTAGTACGAGGTAAACCTGTAATGAAGTCCTTGTTGATCAGCTCCCACTTCCAGGTAGGAATGTTGATCCCTTGAGTCATACCTCCTCGTTTTTGATGTTTTTACCTTCACTCACTGACAATTGGGGCACTTAGCCACAAAATCTGCTATATCCATTTTCATGCCAAACCATCAAAAGGCTTCCCGTAAATCACGGTACATCTTAGTGGCTCCTGGATTAATAGAATACCTCGAGTTATGGACTTCTGCATGAATCTATTTTCTCAACTCACCCACCTTAGGAACACATAATCGACCCTGATAGCGAAGCACACCATCTCCCCCTTGGGAAAAAACCTCAATTCTCTGCTGATGAACTGCACCCTTTAGTTGAAGCAATATGGGATCACTATCTTGATTTTCCTTAACCTCCGCTACCAATGAAGATTTCGACCCATTCTGAACTATTTCACCATCATCTGATATGCTCATAAGGTGAACTCCCAAGGGAGCAAGCCCGTGAACATCCTTTTTAAGTTGTTTTCTTTCTTCCTCAACATGTGCTACACTACATATAGATAGCCTACTAAGAGTATCTTCTACTACATTGCCTTTACCAACATGGTAAAGCACACTCATATAATAATCCTTGAGGAAATCAAGTCATCTCCTCTGGTGAAGATTCAACTCTTTCTAGGTGAACACATTTTGAAGGCTTTTATGGTCGGTGAACACATCTACATGAACACCATACAAGTAATGTCTCCAACTATTAAGTGCAAACACCACTACTGCAAGCTCGAGGTCATGAGTTGGATAGTTCTTCTCATACAGCTTAAACTGTCTAGAAGCATAAGCTATAACCTTACCTAGTTGCATCAACATACAACCTCGGCCGACTCTTGACGAATCACAATAGATCACATAACCGTCTTAACCCTCTAGTACAGTCAAAACATGAGTTGTAGTCAACCTAGTTTTCAGATCTGCAAAGCTTTTCTCACACATATCTGACCAATGAAACTTAACCTTTTTTGAGTTAACTTAGTCAGTGGAGAAGTTATGGATGAAAATCATTCCACGAACCTTCTATAATAACCTGCCAAACCCAAGAAACTTCTGATATCTGTAGGAGAAGTAGGTCTGGGCCATTGTTTCACTGCTTCTATTATCTGAGAATCCTCTCGGATCCCTTCGCTAGACACAATAAGCCCAGGGAAGGCAACTTATTCTAACCAAAACAAACACTTGCTAAACTTAGTGAATAACTGGCGATCTTTGAGAGTTTGCAGGATAATCCTCAAATGAGTCGCATATTCTTCGTCATTCCAAGAGTAAATGAGGATATCATCAATAAATATGATAACGAACAAGTCCAAATACTATTTGAACATCGTGTTCATCAAATCCATGAAGGTTGTAGGAGCATTGGTTAGTCCAAATGACATAACTACAAATTCATAATGACCATACCTTGTTCTGATGGTTGTTTTCGGAATGTCACTATCTCTGACTCTGAGCTGATAATAATCGGATCTGAGTTCTATTTTTGAGAAATGACTAGCACCCTGAAGTTGGTCAAACAAGTTATCAATCATGCAGATGGGATACTTATTTTTGATTGTGACTTTGTTCAACTTCGATATTCAATGCACTTCTTGAGAGAACCATCATTCTTTTTCACGAACAATACTGGTGCACCCCATTGGGAAATACTGGGTTTGATGAAGCCCTTATCTAGAAGGTCTTTCGACTACTCTTTCCATTCCTTACGCTCAGCTGAAGCCACTCTGTAAGGAGGAATAGAAATAGGCTGGGTATTTGTGTAACACCCCAAAAATGCTAACAAGAGTCGTGTGTCGATAAACCACTGCTTAATTAGTACAATATGTTTATTCTCATTTTGGGAACTTGAAATAATATTATATTTGCAACCTTGCTTAAAATAATTGTCATCGTAATTTAATGTATTGTATGGGAGAAGTAGTAGTAGTGCAATAAGTATCGAAAATGGTGTGTCATTCAAGCTCGCACATTAAACTTCTCCTCTTGTAATTAGTCTTAAAGCATGCTTTCCTCAATCTCTATATTTCCCCCTAAAGTTCCATGTCTGGTATTTCCTCCATCATCTTTTTCTTTTTCTTTAATACCTTTATCATGTCCTTCAACTTTTCGTCCATCCCATTTCTAACTGCTTTCTCCAATTCCTTCATATAAAACAATTTAACTTTTATTTTGATTTTCATAATTATTTCTCCTTGCTTAGTAATCAACGTTTCAATTACTTGTTTTTATTTATACGAAGTAATTTAGCTTGATATGAATTTATTATTTTTTGAAAATTAAGATTTTAAATTTGATGGGATTGATATGCTTATAAAAATATGACATTAAAAATAATATAAAAAGGGAAAGGTTTAATTATCTTTAAATATAGAAATATGACATTTTTCTTGATGTTTTTTTTTGGTTGCCATTTTTCATTTGTAAATAGTTGCTCAACTTATTCACTCTTCTTTCAATCTTATACCTTAGTTTAGTTAAGGTATTTCCTTAGACTATGACCGAAATTTGAGAGACATACCTTAACTAAACTAAGGTCCAATTACCCTCCCGAACTCTTTTTTTTTTAAAAATTTAATTATTGTTGGCTTACGTGACACACTCCGTGACTCCACGTAGTTGAGGGCGTGAGATATGTTTGAATGCCATATAAGTCAAAAAGGTGTACAAAATTATAAAAAATGGTTTTGGGTGACCTTCCAAGAGGAGTTGGGCACTCACGCTGACCTTAGCACAACTTTTCACCTGCAGACTAACAGTTAGTCGGAGCATACAAAGTTTATTGGTGACCTTTATTTTGGCTCTGGTCCCTCCTTGGACATTGTGCACCTCAACTCAGCTCTTCATCTTTTTTCACTCTATGTTTTCTTGTTACAAAATACAAAGTAAGACCAACACTATTTAAAAGTGAAAAATTTTCCTTGCAATGAATAAGAACATTATGAGATTTTAGAACATATTAGTATTATAGCTATTTTAGAACATAAAGTAAAGTAAGGTGCAATAAATAAAGTGATAACAAAATTCCTCTAGGATGGAGGTATGAGGAGAATTATACATTCAATGCTAAGGGTAGTATTTGGGTACTATGGGATCCTCAATTTGTATAGTGTGATGTGGGAAATAAAGTCTAACCAATATATACAAAATAGAGTGAAAGTCAAAGATAATGGGCTGAAATTTATGTTTGTTGCAGTTTATGGACTACATATAGTACATAATCGACTGAAACTTTGGGAGGACTTGAGGGACTTGGCTTCTAATACACATAGGCCACTTCTATGTATGGGGGATTATAATGCAGTACTAAAAGTAAAGGATATACCTCAAGTAAGTCCAATGTAGGATGCAAAAGTCAAGGATTTTAGTGGCTTTTTGCTGTATGCTGGGATGAATGAGATTACAACAGTTGGTGGCTCATAAACTTGGACCAATGGACACACTTGTAGCAGGATTGTTAGGGCTATAGTAAATGCTGACAAGATGATTCACATGCCAACAGTGGCGGTAATAATATTAAGACCAGGAATATTTGATCATTCCGCTTCGAATCTGGCATTGGACACATATTACAAGAGAACTCATAAAGCTTTCATATTCTTTGATTGTATTGTAGACCATCCTATATATCACCAAATAGTTAACCAAGCTTGGCAAGGACATAGAAAAGGAGACATATAGATAGTTTGGTGGAAACTCAAAAAGATGAAAAACATAGTGAAAAAGCTTAATAATTCTAGGTTCAGAGGGGTGAAGGATAAGATCCAGCAAATCGATAGCAGCTTCACAAAGTACAAACTAATATGCTAGACCATAATATGTTGCATGCTAAAAGGGAGAAAGAAAAGGAAATGGGGAAACAACCGGAGAAGTGGAATTTGGTTGAGGAAAGTGCTATGAGACAAAAGTCAAGGGTGCAATGGATGAACTTAAGTGACGCTAATAAAAGTTACTTCTTTCCTCATATGAAAAATAGAATGGCCCAGAATACTATCATTGGCGTCGCTATTGTTGTAGGTATATGTCATGACCCAAGGTACTCCCTAGGTGTAACATCACGTATAGGACCTCGAGAGGCCCTACACAAGCAACTTAGCATGCATACCAAGATATAAGAAAATCTAAGAGATAAAGGAACATTTCAAGTCTAAGAGTTTTATCAAAGTAAAATGGAAGGCTACAAAGTCTCATTTACCATCTAATACATCAAGAGTGACCGGGACGTAACCCTGACGTCATGTACAAATTCTAAAAATAAGAAATGACTGAAAGCTATAAAAGTACGGTCCTCAAAACATGAGGACTCACCAAAGCTCAGAATCTCTCCAAGAATCTCTAGCCACGAAACTGAGAGCCCTGAATGTCGGACCTTGTATTTGGGGAAATGTAGGGAAGAGTATGTGTTAGTACAAACATGTACCAAGTATGATAGTCATGCATAAAAACATATAAAACATGTTTAAAAAAGGACATTTTATCATATGCGAGGACTAAGTTAAAATACATGATGAGAGGTTCAAAACATAGGTCATTAATACAGTTGATGCAAGTAAAGTCAGCCTTATGTTCCATATAAGAAACTTCTTTAAGTAACCATAATTCATCATAACTTGTGGGAAGTAGCCTTCACCGACATGTAATACCATGTGAGGTAATAACATGGAATCATGTGTCTCCCCCATCAAAAAGGGTTTCCCAACATACCAAGGCAAGACCATGAACTTTCTAGCTTACGTGTATTTACTAACTATTGTCTATCTAGACATCCTATGTTGGCACATAATTTGTGGGACTTGGGTATTGCCACTTGTCCACTCGGTGCTAAGCATAACTTCCACGAAATGTTTATTAGACTCATGTTAACTTAAGACATCGGTAGTCGCATCTTGTCTTATCATACTAGGGCATGGGTAATCGCCTCTTTGCCTAGTCTTTGGAGGACATGGGTAATCGTCACTTGCCTCAATATTATATTAGATCTTATCATTGGTTCATTTTAGGTGAGAAAACCTTTCAACCTTATGAACCCTTATTATGTGAGAAAACCCTTTCACAATCATGATTTTAGGTGTATATAAGAAATCCTTTCAACAACACAATAACAACCACATCATTGATACTTCACTCTCAAAGCATCTTCAAAACATTGACATCAATTTCATGAGAGCATGCATGACTTCATAAATTCATCTTTCATAATTTCATAACCCACATTAGATCCTCACAACTTGGAAAACATGGAATGTGCAAGGGTTCATGAGGATTCATCATAAAATCATAGAATTACATAAATTCATGCTTGGAAGATCATAAAGCAATCAATTATATCAATAATTAACAGAACCCATAATATGGGAGAAAAACCCTAACTCAATTGGGGATTTCTAACTTCATAAACTAGAGAATTTGGGAACTCCATGGAGGAAAGGGCTCCATGGATGAAAACTATCGTACATCAATGCTAATATCTTGACTTCAAAGGAGAATTAGAAGGATTGATCTTGAAACCGTAGCTTTTTTTTTCAACTTCTAGAGAGAGAAATATTTGAAGGGAAGACTTTGTTCTTAATTTAGAATTTTTAGAGAATGATTTCAATTGGGGAAATTTGGGGGTTAAAAAGCTTAAATAGAGGTTTAGGTGAAGGGTAAAACTACATAGTATTAGGCTAGAATAATAAGGAAAATAACCAAAAGACCCTAAAAAATAACTGCCGACCCAGTTGACGGTGGCGACCTACGGTACATGGTTCTACCAATGGACCGTCCTGGTTGGCTGTCAATGGGTTCAGAAATATTGATTTCTGGATCTCGAATGACAGGTTCCACCTACGGATTGTGGTTCTATTAATGGGCCATGGGTCTCGTCCATAGGTCTCAACTTTTGGCCTCAAAATCTCTATAAATCTTTGAATCACCTACGGGACCTATCTATGGACCGTGAATAGGAGTACGAGCCCTATTGGTGAACTGTTCAAAAATATAGAAAACTTGACATTTTTGGGAACTTGGGCTAGCCAACAACGGACCAGACCTACGGTCCGTTGGTCGTTCCAGATCTGTGGATGGCTTTATCGAATCTGGCACCTGATTTCTGAAAAGCTGAAATCTTACCCTTTTTCAAATATGAGGTGTTACATTATCGCCCCCTTGGGATTATTGATTCTTGAATGAGATTCAAGACATCACAAGGAAGGTAGCAACTCAAACCTCACAGCCCATCATGCTTGCAATCACAGAAATGCACATATCCGAGGAGGAAACATCAAATACAAGATAAAGCATGTTCAAAACATAATATCATGACGTCTATATGCAACTCATACTCAAATGCACATAAACATGTTGAAATCAACCAATTTTACTCATTTTCTCAAAATTCAACATTTTTTCATGAACATGCATAAATTAGGATATCATGGGAATATCTAAGACACACGACACCCAATAAATAAACCATGAGAAACTCGATACCTCAAGCTAGAGTATGGGAAGAAGGAAAAAAAATGAGGATAAGAAGACATCATATCGGCCTTGGCCCCCGAAATAGCACCCTCAACTAACTAATTCCTCCAAAGTACTTTCACGGAAGCAACTTCTTTGTTTCACAACTTCTTAACTTGCCGGTTTAAGATTTCAACCGGAACGTCCTCATAAGAATATTCTCCTTAACTCCCAAACCTTCTAAGATAACGATAGATGTCGGATCTCCAATACATTTCTTTAACAAGGAGACATGAAAAACTTGATTTACCGATGCCAATTCAGTAGGAAAATCAAGTACATAAGCAACCTTACAAATTTACTTCAAAATTTGATTTGGGCCCACATAATGAGGGCTAAGTTTTCCTTTCTTCCCAAATCTCATTACACATTTCATGGGTTACATTTTCAAGTAGACCCAATCATGAACATCAAACTCAAGATCCCTTCTTCTAACATCGGCATAGGAGTTTTGCTGTCTTTAAGTCATTTTTAACCTTTCTCTAATAAGCCGAACTTTATCCAATGCATCATGTACAAACTCGGTGACTATCAAAGCAACTTCGCCCACTTTAAACCATTCTATAGGATATCTACACCTTCTACCATATAGAACCTCAAATGGAGCAATGCCTATACTTGAATGATAGCTATTGTTGTATTGAAACTCAATCAAAGGCAAGTGATCATCCCAATTACCCTTGTAGTCAATTACACATGCTCTCAACATATATTCCAAAGTCTAAATAGTATGCTCCGCTTTCCTATCGGTTTGTAGGTGAAAGGCCATACTTAGCTTAACACGAGTACCAAGACCTTTTTGGAATGATTTCCAAAACTGAGAAGTGAATTGGGTACCACGATCGAAGATAATGGATAAGGGCACTCCATTCAACTCACCATTTCATTCAAATACAACTTAGCATAGTCCTACACTTGATAAGAAACCTTGATGGAAATGAAATGAGCCGATTTTGCCATTCGGTCTACAATAACCCAAATCGAGTCATGTTGTCGCTGGGTGCGAGGGAAACCAACAATGAAGTCCATATTCAAATCTTCCCACTTCCAAGTAGGAATGCTAATGTCATGGGATAAACCTCCCAGTTTTTGATGCTCAACTTTCACTTGTTGACAATTCGGACACTTGCCCACAAATTCCACAATATCTTTATTCGTCCCATTCCACCAATCGATCTCCCGCAAATCACGGTATATCTTGGTGGCTCCTGGGTAAATGGAATATCAAGAACTATGGGTTTCACACAAGATTTGTTCTCTCAGGTCGTATACATTAGGGACACACAACCGACCTTGATATCTAAGCACACAATCTCCCCCTTCAGAGAAAGCCTGAACGGACTTTTTAAGTACTGCTTCCTTTAATTTAACCAAAGTCGGATCCAAACTTTTCTTGGCCTTCACATCCCCCACAAAATATGATTTTGAACCATTGTGAACCATAACGCCATCCTTGGTAGAGTCCACTAATTGAAACCCAACCGGGCCAATCTATGAACATATTGAACTAACTATTTCTTATCATCCTCTATATGAGCAACACTACCCATAGATAAGTGACTAAGATCATCCGCCACCACATTCGCCTTATCGAGGTGATAAAGAACACTCATATCATAGTCCTTCAAAAACTCAAACAATCTTCTTTGGTGAAGATTCAAGTCTTTCTTATTAAACACATATTGCAAACTCTTGTTGTCGGTGAAGACATACACATGCACTCCATAAAAGTAATGCCTCCAAATCTTTAAGGCAAAAACAAATGCCGCTACTTTAAGGTCATGGGTAGGATAATTCTTCTCATGAATCTTAAGTTGCCTTGAAGCATAGACAATGTCTTTTCCATTTTGCATAAGTACACATCCTAGACCAATTTTCGAGGCATCACAATAAGCAACAAGTCCATTAGTCCCATTCGGTAAAGTCAACACCAGAGCTGAAGTAAGTTTATCTTTCAATTCTTGAAACTCTTTTTGCATGCCTCTGACCATATGAGCTTAATCTTCTATCGAGTCAATCCCGTCAACGGAGAGGCAATCAAAGAAAATCCTTGAACAAACTTTATATAGTAACTGGCTAGACCCAAGAAACTTCTGATATCCGAAGGGAATAGAGGTCTAGGTCAACTCTTGACCACATCCTTCTTCTTAGGATCTGCCTCAATACCTTTACTTGACATAATATGACCAAGAAAATCCACGGACCATAACTAAAACTCACATTTGCTAAACTTTGCAAAGAGTTGTTGATCCTTAAGAATTCGCAATATAACCCTCAAATGATTAATGTTCTTTCCTTACTCCTTGAATATATTAGTATATTATCGATGAACACAATCACACATATGTCAACATACTAAACACCCTATTCATCAAATCTATAAATGTGGCTGGAGAATTAGTCAAACCAAACGGCATTACCAAAATATCATAATGACCATACCAAGTTTGGAAAACCGTCTTTGGGATATCATCTTCCGTCACCCTTAATAAGTGATAACCCAACCGAAAGTCAATCTTAGAGAAGTTACTTGCTCCTTGAAGTTGGTCAAAAAAATCATCTATCCTTGGAAGAGGATACTTATTCTTAATAGTAACTTTATTCAATTGCCGGTAGTCAATACGGATACGAAGCGAACCACCTTTCTTTCAAACAAACAAACCTAGAGCACCCCATGAAGAGATACTCAATCAGATGAAACCCTTATCAGACGAATCTTTCAGTTGTTGTTATAACTCCTTTAGTTCTGCTGGAGCCATACGATAAGGAGGAGTACAGTTAGGTTGTGTATCGGGGAGAAGGTCAATACAGAAGTCTATTTCCCTTTTGGGAGGAATACCGAGTAAATCATCTGGAAACACTTCTGATAACTCAGTTACGATGGGAACCAACTCAAGAGTAGGGGATCCATATCCCTCACCGTAACTAGATGATAAATGCAACCCTTAGAAATCATCTTTCTAGCTTGAAGGCAAGAGACAAACTGACCCTTAGGCATAGAATTTCCCCTTTTGCACTCTAGAATGGGTTCATTTTGAAACTGAAACTTGAGTACATGGGTTCTACCATCAATAGAAGCATAGCATGAATGCAACCAATCCATACCAAGGATAACGTAAAAATCTAGCATGTCAAGCTATACAAGGTTAACATGAGTGAATCTATGAGCCAAGGAGATGGGACACTTTTTATAGACCCACTTAGCTACAATAGAATCACAAATAGGAGTAGAGACAGAAAAAGGATATAACAAAACATCTGGAAGAACATCAAATCTCATTACCACATATGGCGTCACAAATGATAAGGTAGCACTAGGGTCAAACAAATCATAAACAGCAAGTTGGAAGACTTTCAACATACCGGTAACCACATCGGGTGAACCCTCTTTCTCATGATGAGTATGAATGCATAATCTGTTTTGCTTCTGACTTCCACTATGACCAGATGAAGGATAAAGTTTAGCCCGTCGACGATTATCCCCATCATTCTTAGAAACTGATAGAAAATCCCTTATCTTATGGTCCATATTACCACAACCAAAGAAAGCATTGGAACCTGTGAGACATCTACCCTCATGCTTCTTTCAATATTTAGCACAGGTAGGCAATGAAGATCCACCACCATTTCCTCCTTGAGGCTTAGGGTTAGACACTCTATCTTTGTTAAACTTAGGAGGAGCATCGGAGGAACCTTGACCAAAAAACCTTTGTCGAAACCTAAAATTACCATGATCATTGGACCTTGAGTGTGAGAAGTTACCATTACCGATTTTAGCCTTCTTTGCCTCCCTAGACTTTTCCTTAAGCTTCTCCTCTTCAATATTTTGAGCATGAACCATGAGAGGAGAAATATCCATATCATTAATAATCATGGCGGTACAACATTCCTTAACCCCATATCGAACACACCCGAAATGAACTTACTCATTCTTGCCCAAGAATCAGCTACCATAGTAGGAGCATATAGACACAATTCTGTGAATTTCAAGGCATATTCCTTCACACTCATACTCCCTTGATGAAACTTGATGAATTAAAACACATTTTCCTCCCTCGTCTCTAGGGGAAAGAACCTATCAAGGAAAGCAACCTTAAACTTTTCCCTATCTAGAGGACCCGCATCTAATTTCCTCTCTTCCATCCGTTGGTTGAACCAAACTTGAGAAACACCCTTCAGTTCATAAGTGGCAAACTCCACCTTTTCCACCGACGTCGCTCCCATGATCATCAACACCTTATGAACCTCGTTAATAAACTCTTGCTGATCTTCCTCAACCTTAGAACCATGAAACTCCGAAAGTTTCATCCTAGTCAAATGCCTCACTGTAGATGCTTCGGTACCCTTATTTGGGTTCACGGGGACCGCAACTGCCCTATTGGCTAGGGATGTCACGGCTTGAGAAAATACTTGAAAAGCAACCCTAAACTCCACATTAGTCACTTGCTCGGCCAAAGGGTTAACTGGAGTTAGAGGAGCTTCTCGATCCACATTCTCTCCTGCATTCCTTCTAGCATATGCTCTTCGAGTATCCATCTTATGTAGAGCATCAGATTACAGATTAGGAGAGAGATATTATAGAGTTAATGTCTATCGCATGACTTTAAAGTAATGAAAGAAGTGGAGTTTCCTAAACATCTTGTAGCCTCTCATTCATAAATGTGGCATGCTTCACACTCATGAACAAGACTCTACTCGACGTGGCTTATGAGACTTCTTAGGAACTTTTTAAACTTGTGCTGAGAATACCAAGTTTTTCACAACCCAAGGTACCCCTTAGGTGTAACATGGCGTATAGGACCCCGATAGGCCCTACACAAGCCACTTTGCATGCATAACAAGATATAAGAAAAACAAAGAGATAAAGGAACATTTCAAGTCTAAGAGTTTTATCAAAGTAAAACGGAAGTCTACAAAGTCTCATTTTCCATCTAATACATCATGAGTGATCGGGACGTAACCCTAGTAACACGTACAAAGTCTGAAAATAAGAAATCATTGAAAGCTATAAGAGTCCGGTCCTCGAAACATGAGGACTCGCCAAAGCTTGGAATCTCTCCAAGAATCTCTAGCCACGAAACGAGAACCCTGAATGTCAGACCCTACATTTGGGGAAATGTAGGCAAGAGTATGTGTTAGTACAAAAATGTACCAAGTATGATAGCCATGCATAAAAACATACAAAACATGCTAAAAAGGGACATTTTATCATATGTGAGGACCAAGTTAATATACATGAAGTGAGGTTCAAAATATAGTTCATGAATAAAGTCGATTCAAGTAAAGTCATCCTTATGTTCCATATTAGATACTTCTATAAGTAATCATTATTCGTCATAACTCATGGAAAGTGGACTTAGCCGACATGTAAGATCGTATGAGCTAATAACATGAAATCTGGTGTCTTCCACACTGAAAAGGGTTGTCCTACTTTCTAAGGTAAGACCATGAACTTTCTAGCTTACATGGATCCACTAGCTATTGTCTATCTAGACATCCTATGTTGGAACATAGTTTATGGGACTTCGGTAATTTTCATTTTTCCACTCGGTGCTACGCATAACTTCCACATAATTTTTATTAGACTCATCTTAACTCAACTTTCACAAGACATGGGTAGACGCCTCTTGTATTATCATACTAGGGCATGAGTAATCACCTCTTTCCTAGTCTTTGGAGAACATGGGTAATCGTCACTTGCCTCAATATTAGATTAGCTCCTTATCATTTGTTCATTTGGGGTGCGAAAGTCTTTTCAACCTTAAGAACCCTTATTATGTGAGAGAACCCTTTCACAATCATGTTTTCATGTGTATATGAGAAATCCTTTCAACAACACAACAACAACAACATCATTGATACTCTACTCTCAAAGCATCCTTAAAACATTGACATCAATTTCATCAGAAGATGCATGACTTCATAAATTCATATTTCATAATTCCATAACCCACATTAGATCTTCATCACTTGGAAAACATGGAATATGCATGGGTTCATGACGATTCATCAAAATATCATAGAAATACATCAATTCACGCTTGGAAGATCATGAAGCAATCAAGTAAATCAATAATTAAGAGAACTCATAATATGGGAGAAAAACCCAAACTCAATTGGGGATTTCTAACTTTGTAAATTGGAGAATTTGTGAAATCCATGAAGGATATGTCTCCATGGATGAAAACTATCATAGTTCAATACTAATTGCTTGACTTCGATGGAGAATTAGGAGGCTTTATCTTGAACTCCTAGCTTTCTTCTTCAACTTCTAGAGAGAGAAATATTTTCGAGGAAGACATTATTCTTCTTTAAGGATTTTTTCAGAGAATGATTTCAATTGGGGAAATTTTGGGGGTTCAAACGCTTACATTGGGGATTATGTGAAGGGTAAAACTAAATAGTATAGAACCCGTAGAATTTAGAAATAGGAAAATATTCACTTCATAGTCGACTTGGGGATCCACCGAGTTGACTTGGCGATCCACTGAGTATAGCTCCTCGCATTTTGTCTTGATCCCCTAATGTCTTGCATTTTGTAACTTTAGGCGATCCAAGTCAGGCTCGTCATTCCACTTGGAGAGTAGCCAAAGTCGGCTCCACCATTGCCTAGTTGACTTAGCCCCCAAGTAGACTCACTATAAATTTTGGCGAGCTAAAGGCTCATTTGGTGAGTTGCCGAGTAGCCTTTGGCGAACTCCAGCGTGAGAATCTTCAGTTTTGAAATTAGGGTCTTAAAAGTCTTTTCTGGATTTAAGTGAATTGATACTACGTCATTTTACCCAAGCCTAGGACCGCTATATAAGTGATTTTAACCCCAAAACTCACCCATGCAAGTCATTATTTCCAACACCCAAAATAAATCCTAAAGTTCTTCTCTCAAATATTTCTCTCTCTATAACATGAAGAAGAAGAAAGAGTTCAAGCTAGGATCAAGGTCAAGTCTCCATTCCTCAAGAATTTGTGGGCTTTGTTAGTAAGGTATGATGGCCTTTCATCCATGTCTAGCCAGCACAGAAGGTTGCTTCAGTTGTGATGAAATTGGTCATAAAATGAGGGATTGTCCAATGACTAAGGCCAAAAGAAGAGAGGGTGACCAAGCTCCTCCTAGTGGTTCACCTGCAAATGTGCCAAGGCAAAAATGGTTTTATGCTCTTGAAGATAGAGGTGAACAAGAGTGTCTTGTAGATGTGGCTATCGGTATGTTGAAAGTTTTCTAGCGTGATGTATATGCTTTACTAGTTTTCGGTGCTGCTTTGTCTTTTGTGACTTGATACTTGATGTGCTAGGTCTTGATGTTGTCCTTAGTATGAATTGGCTGCACTATTGTTATGTTTCTATTGATTGTAGAACTTGTGTAGTCAGATTTTAGTTCCCGAATGAGCCTATCCTAGAGTGGAAGGGGAGAAATTATATCCCTAGAGATCAGTATATGTCTTATATGAAAGCTAGAAAGATGATTTATAAGGGTTGCCTTTATCACCTAGATGGGGTGAGGGAAGTAGACTTTGGTGTTGACCAACTCTAAGAAGCTAGTTACCTTTTCTAAGGTTGACTTAGGTCCGGTTACCACCAATTGAGGGTGAAGGATGATAAGTTCCTGATATGGTCATTATGAGTTTTGGTGATGTCTTTTGGTTTGACTCATCCCCCGGCGGCATGTAAATTTTTTATGAATATGGTGTTTAGATAATACCTTGATATGTTAAGTTAATAGACTCCTCCAAAGGTGGTGTTATAGTTCACCATGGTTTAGAATCGTCTTGTGTGAGGGATGTGAAAGCTTAGTGATGTCATGATCCAACCTTAGTTATATTGAAAGAAACGGTACTTAGAAAGTCCGTTTAGGCTTGCTCCCAAGGGGGAGATGGTGTGCTTAGATAGCAAAGTCATTGTGTGTTCCTAATGTTCATAATTTGGGTTTACTTGAAATTCCGACCCAAGAAGGCTGTAATGAAGGTTGGGAAGTAAGGGAAGCTTAGTCCCCATTTCGTAATCCCATATGAGATCTTGAGACATGTTGGTAAGGTTGCTTATGAGCTTGAGGTGCCTAAGGAGTTGTCACCGGTGCATCTGGTTTTCGATGTCTCTATGTTAAAGAAGTGTGTTGGAGATCCAACATCTATAGTTCCCTTAGAATGGTTGCGAGTTAATGAGAATCTCTCTTATGAAGAAGTATTGGTTGAGATTTTAAAACGACAAGTTAAGAAGTTGAGGATCAAGAAAGTTGCTTCCGTTAAAGTGTTATGGAGGAATCTTTTAGTTGAGAGTGCTACTTGGAAGGCCGAGGCCGATATGATGTCCCGATATCCTCATCTCTTTGCTTCTCCTCCTACCCTAGCTTGAGGTAATAATTTCCTCTTGGTTTGTTCTATGTTTTGGAGTCATGTGTGATTTAAGTATTATCATGATTTACTTATGTTATGCATATTCATGAAAAACTTGTGCTTCGAAAGAAAATGAGTTTGAATTATTGATTTTCCTCATGCTGTAGTGCATTGAGTATGCCTATAGACTTCATGAGATGTATTGATGACGCAATGACCCTTAAAATTAAGTAGGAAGATCTAGAGCCTCATATGTGTTTTAGAAGTGTTTTTAGGTCAAACGTCAAGAAACGACCATGACGTTCGGAAACTAGTCTTTTGGTGCTAGTGTGTTCTAATGTGTTGTTGTTGAAATTGTTGTGTGATTGAGGTCTAAAACTGGCTAGAACCTAGATGGACATGTGTAGGGGTTAAACGTCTTGGTACGACTCCTCAAGGACCAACCTAAGGGTCTTTGAGGAGGACTCTAAGTTAAAACCCCTAAGCTACCAAAAGTGGTGATCTACGACCATGACTTACGGCCAGTAGGTCCACTTACGCCTCCGTAAGTCTACCTCCGTAAGTCAAGACTTAGCCTTGGGAGCCTTATCTCCTTTGGCCAAGTCTTTTTCACAAACGACGAGTCAACAGGACAGCCTGTCACTCCACCTACGGTCCGTAGGTGTGGAGTCATAGGTCGCACCTGCAAGCTGTCAAGTGACACGGCCAACCCAAGGGTGGTTTGGTAAATTCCACCCTTGGCCAATTAAATACTTGGACAGTTATTTTGTGTATTTTTAGGCATTTTACGTTAATTAAAACAATTAAACCTCCATTTAGAATTCATTCTTCAAAATCAAAACCCCTCCTTCAAAAAGGTTCTCTCTAGAACTCCATTGAAGGTCAAGGTGAAGATCAAGATGGGGCTGTGGATTTTCAAGGGTTTCTTCTTCAATTTCGTTTGGGTTCATCAAGGTTAAGGTATGGTGATCCTTTATCTAGAGCAAGCTCTCACCCTAGAGTCAATTTCAAAATAGTTTTCAAGTTTCCAATGTTTATGAAAAACCCTAATTCTTACTCAAACTCATGGGTTCTTGCATCAAACGGTTTCAATTGATACGATATTATTATGTTGATGTTTAATTGATGATTTTAAGATGAAAAACTCTATGAACCCATGATTTCACTAAACTCCTAAATTTGGCTTATGAAGTGAGTTTTATGGTTATGATTGGATGATGATGGAATTGTTCTTAGATTGAATTGTATTATTGATTTCTATTGTTGTCTATACCTAATTATGGTGAATTGTTGGGGGAATGGAGTAATGGTTATTATGGCTTTGGAGAATGGTAAGTTGACCTAACTTCATGTTATAGTAGAATTGTTCTTGTATGGATTGATACACTTGAAAGGTGGAGGTGGTTATATATTGAATGTGTTATGATTATGGCCATGAAGGCATTATATGGGGAATTGAAGTGTTATCTTGTTATTGTATAGATGGTTGTATAATGTGAAGGTGTTTATGTGATCTTAATGAATGATCTTGTGTGTAGTATTATTGTATTGTGATGGAAAGTGTGTTCTCTCTTAATGATTATGTATGAGGTTGATCTAATGTGAAAGGTCCTCCTACTATTGTAATGTAATCTTGCACATTGATTTGGTAGGCCTAGGGCATCCTCCTCCTTGTGTAATTGAATGTGATGTGATGAATGTATCTTAGGATCGGTAGACCAAATGTGGTATCCCCTCCATGAAGTGTGATTGATTTCTTGAATTTGTAGGCCTAATATAGGTGCCCTTTCATGAATGAATGAGTAATGACCTTGAATCGGTAGACCCAATGTTGAAGGCACCTTTCTTGGAAAGTCATGAGCTATCCTTAATGTACCTTGAATCGAAAAACCTAGTGAAAGGACCCTTTATTGTGTAATGTACTTTGGGTCGGTAGACCTAGTATTGGTAGCCCTATCAAGTACAATGAGTATGAATGAAATACTCTATGGGAATGGAGGCTAAGAACCGAGTGGATATGGTAAGATGGAAACTCTCTCAATGATAGGCTAGAGTTCCAATGAACATCTTCCTACCCCAGAACTATGTGCCCACATAGGAGATATAATAGCTAGTAGTCTACACCAATGCTATAATATCATCTAGTTCTACCTTAGGCAAGTAGAACACCTCTTTTCGGTTTGGGGGTACAACACCGGATTGCATGTCTAGCTCTCATAGTCTATGTCGGTTAATGCCTATTCCTATCATGTGGGATGTGCACTCTAGTTATTGGATAGGCTCTACAACGTGAAGGTAGTAGTATGGGATGCTATCTACACATGGCACGAGTAGGTTTTGAAGATACTAAAATGAGTTCCCTAAGCCTTAATAGCTAATGAGTGAATGTCCTCTAAAGGAATGAATGTGTCCTAAATGGCTTAATGAAGATTTTGACTTATTGTCTAAATGAAATGATGAATGAGTAGCTTATATTGATGAAATGATTACTTAGAATGTTGTGTTTAAATGGAAAGGTTCTTGTCTATTGTAGCCTTGAGGAATACCTAGGTGTGGTATGAAGAGGTTGTATGGGCGGCCACTTCATGTCTTACTTAATTGTGTCTTAGGGTAACTTTAGATAGAGGTCCTAAGAGGTTGAATGGCTTATTGATGTATGTACTTATGGGTTATATGTAGTTCTTGCCTAAATGTGATGTATGAGACTTTATATATTGAATGTGATGATTATTATGCCTTAATATCATGTTATGAAGATTTAATCAAAAATGGCATATACGTATGATTGAACTCAAATGTGCTTTTTAGCATGGTCATCATACTTAGTGCTTAATTGTGCAAACCCCATTCTTTTGTTGCTACCTAGTGGAGGTTCCGGCAAGTGATAGCGATTCTCTAGTGAAGCTTGAGATTAGAAGTTCTCTCAAGACTTATCTTGGTATGTCCTCGTATGTTCGAGGAAAAGGATTCTATGTTTCTAGTTTTTTATTGAGACTCTTGTAATAGACTTCAGCATTTTCGATTGTATAAAGGGTCGTGACCCTATCTTGTATGTTTGTCCAAGGATGGCCATGTGAGACTTAGTCTTCTGCTATGTCTTTGAAAGAAGTTTAACGAGATTTTAAATAGTTGGTTTTAAATAAAGTTTTAATTCCGCACTATTTTTTAATGTCTATGTAATGAATGAGCTAAGAGACTTGTATTAGACCTCTTCCAGGTCGAGTACGCCATGTTACGACTAGGGGGTGCTCTTGGGTCGTGACAGATGAGCATGCCTTAGCTTGGGGTTGATAATTCCTGCTTGGATGTATGCTTTGAGTATAGATTGCATATAATCTCTATGAAATTGTTTTCCGCAGGATTTTAGCTTGGAGATGATAGTTCCTCCTTGAACATGATAAATGTTGAAATTTCATGCATATTGGGTTGTTAGATGTAGTTCCTACCTTCCCTATGATGCATTGAGTATGTTTATCTTGGAGTTGATGTTTCCTCCTTGGTTGTGTGCATTTTTATGAGTTGCAAGCATGATGGGTTGCTAGTCTTGAGTCTTTTCCTTTAAGAGGTATCTAATTCCATTCGAGGACTAATGTTCCCAAGGGGGAGATAATGTAACACCTCGAATTTAGAAAAGGGAAAATATTCACTTCATAGTCGACTTGGCGATCCACCGAGTAGAGCTCCTCGCCTTTTGGCTTGATCCCTGATGTCCTGCATTCTGTAACTTTAGGCGAGCAAAGTCGGGCTCGACGTTCCGTTCAGAGAGTCTCCAAAGTCAGCTCCCCCCATCTCCTAGTTGACTTAGCCCCCAAGTAGACTAACTGTAAATTTCAGTGAGGTAAAGGCTCACTTAAGGAGTCACCGAGTGGCCTTTCGCGAGCTCTAGCGTGAGAATTTTCAATTTTTAAGTTAGGGTCTTAAAAGTCTCTTCCGAATTTAAGTGAATTGATAGTATGTCGGTTTACCCAAGCCTAGGACCCTAATATAAGTGTTTTTAATCCGAAAACTCACCCATTCAAGTCATTATTTTCAAAACCCAAAATAAACCCCAAATTTCTTCTCTCAAATATTTCTATCTCTAGAACTTGAAGAAGAAGAAAGAGTTCAAGCTAGGATCAAGGTCAAGTCTCCATTCCTCAAGAATTTGTGGGCTTTGTTAGTAAGGTATGATGGCCTTTCATCAATGGAGCCCTTATGATTTCAACAATTTAGAAGAAGAATTCCCCAATTCTAATTGCTAAAAAAAGGATAAACAAGATGAAGAACCAAAAAATAAGAGGAAACAATCTTTGTTTTGAAGTGTAACTGAAGCTCTTGATTTTTCCCAAGTTAGATCTTCAAACGACGCTGAGCTTCTTGATGAACCAAGAGAAAGAACACAATCCGGAGAAAGAATTTCCAGAGAACAGGTAAATTATGTTTGTGGGTTGTTCCACAGGCGGTGGATGGCTTCGTCGGAATTGGCACCAAATTTGTGGAAAGCTGAAATTTTACCCTTTTTTTAATCTGAGGTATTACACTATAATTGTTCACTCTCAAGAAGTTAGTAAGGAAGAGGCACTAAATTTCTATCAAGGTTTACTTGGACAGGCTGCTAGTTTTTTTCCAAATGTGGAGACTGATGTTTGCGTAATTAAGACACAACTTGTGATGCAAGTGTCTACGATCGTACAATAGTTTAGTAACCCAACCAAGGGTTGGGATCGTCCCAAGAGTGGTTTTGAGAAGTTTTAGAAAAATAAAATTTCGGTCTAACTACTCGTCGCTAAAGAAATTAACGAGTAAAAACATTGTAAATTAAAGGGGGGACACAAGAGTGTCAATTAACAATGAGAGGGATATTTGTCACTAGTAAGTAAAAACAACAAAATAAACAAGGGTTTCTAAATAATGAGAAAGAATCCTTGGGATGTGATGGGAATATGAGTTAATCTAGATTATTGGGTACATGCTTTTGATAGAAGATTCATAGAATAATTGTGACTAGGCTTGACTTTAAGGGGGATAAGCTCTCTCTCGAGCAACTTACCCCATTTCAAATGCGTTCCTCTCGTACACACATCTGCCACATGAAGACCAGCCTACGCCTTAACCCACTCATTCTCTCGAGCAGAGTGTATGGACATGGGACTAGGGTTCACTCTCTTGAGCTGAACCTCATGTCGACCCACTCACACTGGCCATCAATCTAGTGGTTTTAATTTTACGACATCTCTCTAAAGCAAGTCGAAAACACATAAATAAACTTGTATTTGCAACTACAAATTCATTAAATTCATTCACAACTACTAAACTAAATCACATTTAAACTACGAATATACTATCAGCAAGCAAGACCCAAGAATTATCTACACCCATATTCGGTAAATAACACCCCAAGAATTGGGGTTTTTAGCCACACATCAAGAGATAGAAATTTATACATAAATGAGCTTGCATTCAAATGCGTGTGAAGATTTAAGTCTTGTTACAGGCCAAGAATGAAGAATCCAAGAGACCCAATTCCAAATCCTTGGAGATGAAACCCTATTATTCTTCAAGTCTTCCAAAACCCTCTCAAACTTAGTGCAAATTTATCTAAAAGAACTATTCTCTAAGTGAAAATTATAATAATTGTTCCACCCTAAAACTAAACTCTCTAACTAATATTTATAGTTATCACAGATTTGTGCTGCAGCGGATCATTCGACGTCATTAGTCTAAATCGTCGATAAACTCGGTGATTAACCCTTTGGTGTAATTCATCGCCGTCTTGTACCAGGCTTCAGCATCGTCGTGCTCTGGGTTATTGGGCGACATGGTACAACTTCGTGGGACTGCTTGGTGATGCGCCAACTGCTCCTTTTTTCCGCCGACTTGATCCCTTTCTTTAGGGCTCAGCACATTGGAACAAAAGGCAAAATAAGACCCTTCGGTGATTCACCAAGTAGACTCGGCGATCCTCAGGTTTTCATTTCTTCGTTCTTTTTAGCCTTTTCATTTCTTTTTGCGATGTATGGTCCATGCTCTCTTTAAACTTCAAATACCTGAAACTTAAGGGTTTTCATTAGATATTAAGATAAAATAAGCATTTGAGGACACAATTTCTATTAAAATATTTTCGTGAATGAGTCCAATTTGTGGACTCGTCAACACCCCCAACTTAAAGTTTTGCTTGTCCTCAAGCAAACTCAAGTTCAGCCATTCAAAAAAGGGTGTCTCGAACAGTGCTACACAAGACTCAATCATGAATGCACACAACAAGACTCAATTAATTATGCAAAGATCAAAATGTGCACTGAAAGATTCAAGTTGTGACTTACCAATATCAACGAATATCATGCTCACAATACTTGCTTCAAATGACAAGTTCAAGCTCAACTATAGTTTTCAAATGCCCTCACACAAAGAATGATTCCATATTTACACAATGGTTTCACAGTTTAAAGCTTTGGAATCAGATGCAATGCTCACACTCATAAAGAAGACATAATGCATAATTTCACCCATAGGTTTGCCCGTATTTTCCAATCGACATTTGTTTCAGCTCACTCGAGATCAAAAAGGTCTGTTCAAGGCTTGTAATGGGGCTGAGTGCAAATGTATTGTCATTTAGGCTTAGTGACTTTCATCCTCATGAGATGTGGTGCTCACAACACTTCCTTTCCTTTCTCATTCATCATTTTCATTAGATCTTATACGTCATCTTATTATTTACTTTCCATGAATTGTTTGGAAACCCCTTTCATTTTTCAACTTTATTCCAAAACTTTTCTTTTTCTTTCTCTTTTTTTTTTATATGGAGGGGTTCCAGTTTACTCAAAACCATGGATAGGAGGGACTTTCTTGCACTTCTTGACCTTCCCTTTTCTTTTCACCACACAACCAACTTAGGCTTTTTCCCTAAGTTGGCTATTCAAACTAACCACAACTTCATGAGGATTATGGGTGATGGATTAAAAAAGGTCTAGTTTTCATCAAGTTTCTTCCAAGGAAAGGTAAGGCTCAAGGGTGTTCTAAAGCGGTTCACACACTCACAGGGTAAGTCACAGAAGAGGTATATGTCAAATTGGCTCGCACTCGTAGAAGTTTCCTAAGATTATATCAAGAGATAGCGTCATTTAGCTGACCGTACCAACGGGGCAAATTCTAAGATTTATCATGCATAGTTCACAGGTAAGCTCATCACACTAGGCATTGACACTATAAGTTAAACAAAACTCCACACTTTCGCTAGTGTGCAATGATCATCATAAGAGAATCAATTGGATACAAGGCTAGTCATAATGAGATGCAAAGAGTTCACATATTGTCTATGCAACTTCATTTGGCCTCATCATAGCCACACATTCATGTTCGTTCGATTCTAAGCACTATTCAAGTCATCGGTATTGATCGAAACCAAGATTCAAATTTTGCAAAAGAACAACCACGTTCAACACACGAGGGGTGGCAAAAATGTGCGAAAAAATCAAAAAAATTCGGAAGGTTCAAAATCATTTGGCAATGTAAAATAAAACAAGCCACAAGCTCAAACATTCACAGAAAGTAGTATTTAACAAAATAATAGCTCAAAGCCCAAATACATAAGAAAAAACACGAGTCACAAATAGCACACAAAAGGTGGGCGTCACCTCACCACAAATAAAAGCAATTTGTCCGCAAATGCAAATAACATAATATCCAGACTTTAAAAATAATGAAAGACAGAGAGAGAGGTAAAGAGAAATATTGTCTATGCAGTCTCTCCATCTATCGGGGCATCAATGCTCGATGTGTCAGACTGGAATTCCCCGGAGCCTCTTCAAAAGATTCAGCGGCAACTAACTTATTGAAATTGTCCAAGTCATGAGCCCCAATAAAGGAGTGGATAGTTGTGAAGAATTTACATCTCTATGAGGGAATAGTAGGGTCTTGGGGATTTGTTCTCATGCTTGTAATGGGCTTCTTGCCCTCATTATCCATTTTGGGAGGATCTATTGCCTTTGTATTTTTCCTGAAATTTTTTGCTCTTGTTTGTCGGGGTGGCGTATCTCTTCCAACTACTTTCAGTCTAGCCATTTCTACAAAGCCTTGAGAAAAAGTTAGAAAGTATTCATACAAATGCAAGGCCATTCAATTGCAGAATCACTTCACCAAACCAGTTGGCAAAGAGCTCAACTACTTGGGCGATGCGCCGAGTGCAATGCACAGAGAATACAAGGGTGCAGACAAAGGGCGAGCAGGAAGCCTTTCGGCGAGGCGCCAAATGCGTTTGGCGACATCATGCTTCTCACCGAAAGTTACAAAATTCAACATCACATTTAGCATTGATATCAAAGGCGAGGTAGGGAAATTAGGTGAACCGCTGAGTGGTTCGGCGAGCTCGTCTCAGCTCGCCGAAATGACTCGTCGTTCCTAACATCAACCCAACTTCTTGAAATCAGCCCCGCAACCCCCGAAAGTAAAATCAAAGCATGCACTAACGAAATTCAAACAAGACCCGCACTACCCATTGCCATGGGATACTCAGATTTCTCCCGGATTGGCCTAATTTGGCCATTTGACGATATTTGCTCTTAAGAGTGGTGTCACCCGCTCTATCTTTGAGCAAATTTTTGACATTTAGCACAAACGTGGGCTACTCAAACTTCACCCAGTAAATCTATAGACACACAATCACAACCCAATTCATTAAAAAGAACAAAAATTACAGGCATTTGACAATCAAATAATACGGGCAAGATTTTCACATTAAAATAGGCATTTAAGCATTCTAATCCCATCAGAGAGGCCCAACACACAAGAATACATTATGATCAATGTTAATGAGTACAAAATCTTTGAAATTTATGCTGGGGTTTTAGAAACTAACCCTCAGTGCAGATTGAAATATGATTGAAATGCTAGGCGGCAAAGAAATCCTAGTCCCGAGCACCAATCAATAACTAAAATACTAATTGAAAGCGAGGAGACTGAGAGTACTACCTTGGTGTGAGTTTTGAAGTTTAAAAAGTGAGGGAAAGTGAACAAGTTCGAATTTTAAGACTGTTGGCCATTATAAACCGTCAAGTTCGTGTCCATTCGGTGACGTTAGTATTGCTCGCCAATCTAATCGGTGATTCGCCGAATGGTCTCGTATCTGACCGAGTTTTACATGGCTTCCAGTTTACATGGAGGTCCAAGCGGCGGACACTAGCGGCATCACCAACCAGTTCCGTGATTCGCCAACTGGATCCTTATTTTGTCAACCTGCACTTTTCAACACATTCTTCATTTTATCCTACAAAATCAACACACCATTATTTATAAAAGCAAACTAAAGCATTTAAAACCTTAGGTTGCCTCCCAAGAAGTGCCTTATTTAACGTTGTGGCTCGACATGAGCTACCAGTAAAACTTCATCTCTGGGGTTAGACCTAATGCCACTAGGAAACCCGCCTTTACTACTTGGGTAGAGATGAGGTAATGTGTGGTCCAAGAGGTCTTCAATCACCTTGATTAATCTTGAGTGGGAGCCACTCATCTAATTCAGTACCTCCACACTTTTCCTCATCGCCTCTAGCATTCTATCTTGCTCATGAAGCTTTTGGAGAATGATTAATAACTTATCCTCGATACTTTTATTTTCACTGCTCCTAGACCTTTCTCGCTCATAAGGAGGTATGTGCCTCCTTTGGCTCTTACACTGGTTTTCCACCTTTGAGATTATGGTGGCCAAGTCGTTCAGTTGAGTTACCAGTGCAGCTAACTTGAAGTCACCCTTGACTTCTTGGTTCGCCTCAGCTAACTTGCCACCACTTTCCTCAGCCATGCTCAGGGTTTCTGCATACAACAACTTAGAGAAAAACAAAACTAAAAATAAAATTAGTAAAACTACAACTATTAAAAATAGAAATTCTACTTAATTAAGAATTCCCAAATAACACCACTCCCTGGTAGCGGCGCCATTTTGATATTTGCGTAATCAAGACACCACTTGTGATGCAAGTGTCTATGATCGTACAATATTTTAGTAACCCAAGAGAGTGGTTTTGAGAAGTTAAAGAAAAATAAAATTTCGTTTCAACTAGTCGTAGCTAAACACATTAACGAGTAAAAACATTATAAATTAAAGGAGGGACACAAGAGTGTCAATTAACAATGGGGGAGATTTTTGTATTTTTGTCACTAGTAAGTTAAAATAGAAAAATAAACAAGGGTTTCTAAATAATGAGAGGGAATCATTGGGATGTGACGGGAATACGGGTTAATCTAGATTATTGAGTACATGCTTTCGATAGAAGATTCATAGAATAATTGTGACTAGGCTAGACTTTAAGGGGGATAATCTCTCACTCGAGCAACTTACCCCGTTTAAAATTTGTTCCTCTCAGACACCCAGTTGCCGCATGAAGAACAGCCTACGCCTTGGCCCACCCACTCTCTCTAGCTAAGTGTGTTGACATGGGACTAGGTTTCACTCTCACGAGCTGAACCTCATGTCAATCCACTCACACTAGCCATCAATCTAGTGGTCTTAGTTTTACGACTTCTCTCTCGAGCAAGCCGAAACACATAAATAAACTTATATTTGCAACTAAAATTCATTAAATTCATCCACAACCACTAAACGAAATCACATTTAAACTACGAATATACTATCAGCAAGCAAGACCCAACAATTATCTTAACCCATATTCGTTAAATCACACCCCCAAGGAATTGGGGGTTTTAGCCACACATCAAGAGAGAGAAATTTATACATAAATGAGCTTGCATTCAAATGGGTAAGAAGATTTAAGTATTGTTACAGGCCAAGAATGAAGAATCCAAGAGACCCAAGTCTAAATCCTTGGAGATGAAACCCTCTTCTTCTTCAAGTCTTCAAAAACCCTCTCAAACTTAGAGCAAAAATATCTAAAAGTGTTATTCTCTAAGTGGAAACTATAATAATTGTTCCACCCTAAACTAAAAACTCTAACTAATATTTATAGTTATCACAGATTTGTGTTGCATCGGATCGTTCGGCGTCATTAGTAGGAATCACCGATCAACTCAGCGATTCGCCCTTTGGGTAATTCATCGCCGTCTTGTACTAGTCTTCAGCATCGTCGAACTCTGGGTTATTGGGCGGCATGGTACTGCTTCGTGGAACTGCTAGGAGATTCGCCGATCGCTCCTTTTTTCCGCCTACTTGATCCTTTTCTTCAGGGCTCAACACACTGGAATAAAAGGCGAAGTAACACCCTTCGGCAACTCGCCAAGTGGACTCGGCGATCCTCAGTTCTTCATTTGTTCGTTCATTCCAGCCTTTTCATTCCTTTTTGCGATATAGTGTCCATGCTCTCCTTCAACTTCAAATACCTGAAACTTTAGGGTTTTCCTCAGATATTGAGATAAAATAAGCATTTGTGGACACAATTTCTATTAAAATATATCCCTGGATGAGTCCAGTTTGTGGACTGATGAGAGACCACTATAAAGAGAAGGGGAGGAATGATAGATAGAGCTCAATAAATTCAGATAGCATCATTAGTAACAAGGAAGGAAGTGGAAACAACACTAAAGAGTATTGGTGTTTTAAAGGCTCCAAGACAAGATGGATTAAATAGTGTCTTTTTCAAAAGAACATGACCAATAGTGGGGGAGGAGATTAGACAAGAAATTGTAAACTTCTTTGACACTGGTTGGATGTATCAACCAATTAATTGTACTATTGGAACACTTATATCGAATGTGGCCAACCCAACTAGAATAAGTAAGTACAAGACAATTTCATGTTGCTCAACAATATACAAAGTTATATCCAAAGTGATAACTGCTAGGTTGAAACTTATCATGAAGAGTCGTGTAAATCCTAATCAATTAGCATTTGTACCACGAAGGGCTTTGAAAGAAAATGTGATATCGAGTCATGAAATTGTGAAAGGATATGGGAGTTAGGCAATTTATAAAAGTAGATGGAGAAAATTGACATGAAAAAAGCCTATGATTCTATGGAATGGACATTTTTGGAGCAGGTATTTGAGGAAGTCAAAATACCAACTAGAGTCATCAAGTGGATAATGCAATGTGTTACAACAGTCACCAACTCTATTTCAATTAATGGACACAGGAAAACACCTTTTAAAGTAAGGAGAGGGGTATGACAGGGGGATCCAATGCCCCCCTATTTATTTGTACTAGCAATGGATTACTTGATCAGAATTCTGAAGAGTTTTCATATAGACCCTAACTTCCATTACCATCCTAGACGGAATTCTTAGAAGATAGTATAATTGAGTTTTGTTGATGATGTGTTACTATTTTGCAGAGGGGATATAAAATCAGTCAAGTGTATGTATCAGTGTTTTGTGAAGTTTTCTCAAACTTCAAGTATGGTTGCAAACAGTGATGGAAAATATTGAAAGAGAGCTGGTTGTAGTAACCCGTAGCGGCAAGTTGGCAATAGGGAATGTGATGGAAGATAAGGATACTCAAAAGCATGAATAGATCCAAGATGTGGAAGAACAAGAATTACCTATTCGACGAAACCTTGCAAAAGAACCATAGGAGGAAGCGGAGCAACAAGTTCAAGTTCCAAAATTCATTCACCCTTTACCCAAGATACCTCCACTATTTCCCCAACGTTTGAAAAATAAGAATGTAGATGAGAAGTTCAGAAAATTTTTGTCAGTATTCAAGAACTTAGCAAGTAACCTTCCTCTGGTGGAAGCATTGTTGGAAATGTCGGGATAACGCCAAATTCATTAAAGAGTTGGTTACAAAGAAAATGAGCTTGGACTATGAAACGATTGAGGTGCCCTATAGTTGCAGTGCAATTATGACAAATGAGTCAATCACTAAGAGAGAAGATCCTGGGGCATTCACAATCCTGTGCACAATTGGCAGGCTCCAATTCGCTAAAGCTTTGTGCGATTTAGGAGCAAGCATTAACTTGATGCCCTATGTAATATACAAGCAACGTGGTTTGGGTGAACCAAAGGCAACCACAATGAGACTTCTTATGGCTGATCGATCAATCAAGCACCCAGTGGGGATATTCTATGACATATTGGTAAAAGTGGATCGGTTCATCTTTCGAGCTGATTTTGTGATTCTAGATTGTGAGATCGATGTTGAAATCCCTATTATTTTGGGAAGGCCATTCCTAGGTACCGGGAGAGCATTAGTGGATGTCTAAAGCGGGAAATAGAAATTCCGTGTGAATGATGATGAGGTGATCTTCAATATCTGTAAATCCATAAAGCAACCAAGTAATATCCATGTGGTCTCTACTGAGAATGTTATAGATGAGACAGTGGCAAGTGTGAGTCATTTAATGCAAAAGAATGAACCCCTTGAATTTGTACTTGCCAATTATGATGAATCTGAAGTTCAAGGCTATGAGGAAGTGGTAGCTACCTTATCGGGGTTAGGAGTATATTCAAGGAATCCAATCAAGTCGGACATCGACCTGAAAATTAGAGAAAGTCCTCCTGCAAAGCCATCAACAAAAGAACCACCGAATCTGGAGTTAAAAGCCCTACCCTCTCATCTCAAATATGCCTTCGTAGGAGCCAATAATACTTTACCAGTGATTATCGCAGCCGATTTGCTTGAAAAGAAGGTGAAATTGCTCATTGATGTACTGCGGAAGCATATAAAAGCTATTAGATGGACAATAGCCCATATAGTAGGAATTCCTTCTGGCATCTGTACTCACAAGATTCGGCTCGACAGTGAATGTAAACCTAGTATGGATCATCACCGGAGATTGAACACTCCAATGCAAGAGGTGGTGAAAAAGGAGATCATCAAGTGGCTAGATGCGAGAGTGATATACCCTATTGCAGATAGTAAGTGGGTAAGTCCAGTGCAATGTGTACCGAAAAAGGTAGGTATAACCGAAGTCCCAAATGCAAAAGAAGAACTTGTGCCGACAAAACTAGTGACTAGGTGGAGAGTATACATGGACTATCGAAAGCTTAACTCATGGACTGAGAAAGACCATTTTCCAATGCCCTTTATGGACCAGATGCTTGACCGGTTATCAGAAAGAAAGTGGTATTTTTTTTTGGATGGGTACTCCGGTTACAATCAAATCTCTATTGCACCGGAAGACCAAGAGAAAACCACTTTTACTTGCCCTTATGGAACATTTGCATTAAAAAGGATGCCATTCGGGCTATGTAATGCCCCAATAACATTTCAGCGTTGCATGTTCTCTATTTTTGCGGATATGGTCGAAGACTCTATGGAGGTATTCATGGACGACTTCTCACTCGTAGGGGATACGTTTGAAGAATGCTTGACACACTTAGGGCAGGTATTCCAAAGATGCGTGGAAACAAATTTGGTTCTGAATTAGGAGAAATGTCACTTTATGGTGAAATAAGGTATTGTTCTTGGGCACAAGGTATCGCAAAAGGGGCTGGAAGTTGACAAGGCAAAAATTGAGGTCATTGAGAAATTACCCCCGCCGATTTCAGTGAAGGGTATTCGTAGCTTCTTGGAGCATGCAGGGTTCTACCAAAGGTTCATTAAAGACTTCTCAAAGATTGCACACCCATTATGCAAACTCTTAGAGAAAGAAGTGAAATTCTATTTTAATGATACTTGTATGGCTGCATTTCTGTGTTTGAAAGAGAAACTAGTATCCACCCCCATCATCATCAGCCGTAACTGGTTCGAATCTTTTGAATTAATGTGTGATGTTAGCAGTATGGCATTGGGGGTCCTGTTGGGGCAAAAGCGGAACAAACTATTTCACCCAATTTATTACGCAAGCAAGACTTTAAATATTGCCCAGCAAAATTATACGGTCAATGAACAACAGTTGCTTGCGGTAGTCTATGCATTTGAAAAGTTTCGGGCATACTTGCTAGGCATCAAAGTAACCGTACATACTAATCATGCTGTACTCCGTTACTTGATGGCAAAGAAAGATGCAAAACCAAGATTGATAAGGTGGGTGCTACTATTACAGGAATTCGATTTTGAGGTAAAAGATCGAAAAGGATGCGAAAACCAAGTGGCTGATCACTTATCAAGGTTGGAAGTAAAGGAAAATGATGAGCATGAGGTCGACATAGACGACTACTTCCACGATGAACGGGTGCTTGTAATATCTCTCAAACATACTCCATGTTATGCAGATTTTGCAAATTACATTGTGTGTGGACTGATGCCGGATGAGTTGACCTTTTACCAATAGAAGAGGTTCAAGTTCGATGTTAAAAAGTACTTTTGGGATGAACCATACTTGTTTCGAGAGTGTGCTGACCATGTCATTAGAAGGTGTGTTCCGGAAGAAGAAGCGGTGGAAATTCTCCATGCTTGTCATACATCTCCAGTGGGAGGTCACCATGGTGGTATTTGCACCGCCGCTAGAGTTCTCCAGAGTGGATATTACTCGCCGTCTCTCTACAAGGATCCACATGACTTCGCGAAGAAATGCTCGCAATGTCAGCAGCAAGGCGGAGTGTCTAGAAGACACGAATTACCTCTCTCTCCTATTTTAGAGGTCGAGTTATTCGATGTAAGGGGGATCGATTTCATGGGCCCATTGTGAGCTCATTTGGAAATAAATATATCTTAGTGGCTGTAGATTATGTTTCCAAATGGGTAGAAGCTATCGCACTTCCAAACAACGAAGGAAAAAGTGTTGTCCAATTTCTGAAATGCTACATCTTCAAAAGATTTGGCACTCTGAGGTCAATCATTAGCGATGGGGGTCCGACTTTTGCAATAGGTGGTTTTCAATGGCACTGAGCAAATATGGGGTGAAAAACAAAGTACCAACCCCATATCATCCCCAAACAAATGGCCAAGTCAAAGTGTCAAATCGAAAAAAAAGCATCTCGGCAAAGATAGTAAATGCCAACAGAAATGAATGGACTAGGAAACTCGATGATGCACTATGGGCATATCGGACCGCTTACAAAATACGTATCGGTATGTCTCCATATCACTTGGTTTATGGTAAGGCTTGTCAATTGCCCGTCGAGTTAGAACACAAAGCATTGTGGGCATTGAAAGATTTAAATTTGGATTGGTCAAAAACATCAAGGGAGAGGGTAGAGTAGCTGAACGAATGGATGAATTTAGACTCAGATCGTATGAAAGTTCAGCCATCTACAAAGAGAAGATGAATAAATGGCATGATGCTCGGATACTCAAGCGGGACTTCAAGGTGGGAGATTGGGTGTTTCTATACAACTCTCGACTTAAACTCTCTCCCGAAAAGCTCAAATCCAAATGGTCTAGACCCTTTAGAGTAACGCGAGTGTTCACCAATGGTGCAATAGAAGTTGAAGATCAGGAATGACCTCCATTTAAAGCGAACGATTAACGTCTGGAATTAAATTTTGGGGATTGTCAAGAGATTTCTTTGGTTGAAGTGGTGTATTTGGAAGACGCCTGAAGGCGCTGTTCCGTCGTGCCGCGACATTAATGAAGGCGCTATTTGGGAGGCAACCCAAAACCCCTTATATTGCTTGTTATTTCTTGGTAAAATAATGGTGTGTTGTTTGTACAGGTTAAAGTATGAGAAGTGTTCGACAAAGTGAATGATGGCAAGCAATAGATCCAGTCGGTGAGTCACCGAAGATTTCAGCGAATTCGACGTTGTCCGCCATTTGACTCAAGACATCATCAACATTAGAGTCTGTAAAACTCGGCGAGGTTTAAAAATAATTGGCGAATCGCCGATCATGTCAGTGATCACGATGGAAACCGCCGTTTCGACCCCTCGTAAGGCAGTGGTCCTGTAAATTTTGGCGAAAGAAGCTAAATAGTCGGGGTTCCACGGAGTGAGTAGGTGAGCTCGACTAATGTAGCCGAGTGGGCAAAAACTGAATGATTTTTGCAAGCCAAAGGTTTAACAAGTTTCAACTTCGTTCACTTTCCCTCACTTTTTATCTGTCCAAACTCACACCCGCACTCTAGTTTCTACATTTCTTGCATTTTTATAGCATTTTAGTTGTTGAATTGTGCTCGGACTTGGATTACATTGCCGCTTAGCATTTCAATCCTCTCCTTCGCGACACAAAAGAGCTGTGCATGTCTTTTTGGCAGAATAACAATCACCAGACCTTGGTGAAGCTAGCACTGCTGTCCCCTTTGAGGTGACCTCAGGCACTAAGGCCCAAGCTCAGGGTAAGGCATCGGGTACTGACGCCCAAACACATGGAGCGACTGCTTAGAAAGGATCTCCTCTTTACCTCCATCTCTGTCTTTCTTTAATTGTCATTTTGGATATTTTGTCATGTGCATCTGAGGACAAATGATTTTTAAATGTGGTGGGGTGAGGCTCACCTTTTGTTCGCTATTGTGACTCGTGTTTTTATGTATATATTTGGGCTATTCTGTTTTAACTGATATTATCATTTCCTTTCTGTGGATGTTTGAGCTTACGACTCTTTTTATTTTAAATTGCAAAATGATTTTGACCCTTCCGAATTTTTTTGAATTTTTCACACATTTTTTCCACCTCACATGTATTGAATGTGGTTGTTCTTTTGCAAAATATTGAGTCTCGATTCCAATCAACACCGATGACTTGAATAGTGCTCTCAATCGAACGAACATGAATGCGCGGCTATGATAAGGCCAAATAAAGTTTCATAGACAATATGTGAATTCTTTGCATCTCGTTATTACTAGCCTAGTATCGAATTGAGTCTCTTGTGATGATCATTGCACACTAGCGAAAGTGTGGAGTCTTGTTTGATTTATAGTGTCAATGCCTAGTGTGATGAGCTTACTTGTGAACTATGCATGATAGATCCTAGAATTTTCCCCGTTGGTCCTTTCAACTAAGTGATGCTATCTCTTGATATGATCTTAGGCAAATTCTACGGGTATAAACCAATTTGACATATACCTCTTTTGTGACATACCTTGTGAGTGTGTGATTCTCTCTTGAGCAACGCTTGAACCTTACCTTTCTTTGGAAGAAACTTTATGAAAACTAGACTTTTCTTAATCCATCACCCATAATCCTCATGAAGTTGTGGTTAGTTTGAATAGCCAACTTAGGCCAACAGCCTAAGTTGGGGGTGTGGTGAAAAGAGAAAGCAAATCAAGAAGTGCAAGAAAGTCCCTCCTACCCATGGTTTTGAGGAAAATGGAACCCTTCCATATATGAAAAAAAAAGACTGAAAAGAAAAAGAAAAAGAATGAAAAAGAAAAGTTGTGGAATAAAGTTCAAAAATGAAAAGGGGATTCCAAACAATTCTTGGAAAAGTAAATAATGGGATGACTTATAAGCACTAATGAAAATGGTGAAGGAGAAGGAAAGGAAGTGTTGTGAGCACCACATCTCATGAGGATGAAAGTCACTGAGCCTAAATGACCATACCTTCGCACTCAGCGCCATTATAAGCCTTGAGAAGTCCTTTTTTATCTTGAGTGAGCTGAAACAAATGTTGATTGGAAATAAGGGCAAACCTATGGGTGAAATTATGCATTATGTTCTTCTTTGTGAGTGTGAGCGTTGCATCTGATTCCAAACCTATAAATTGTGAAACCATTGTGTGAATATGGAATCATTCTTTGTGTGAGGGCATTTGAACACTATAGTTGAGCTTGAACTTCCATTTGATGCAAGTATTGTGAGCATGAGATTCGTTGATATTGGTGAGTCAAAACTTGAATCTTTGGGTGCACATTTGATCTTTGCATAAGTTAATTGAGTCTTGTTGTGTGCATTCATGATTGAGTCTTGTGTAGCACTATTCGAGACACCCTTTTGAACGGCTGAACTTGAGTTTGCTTGAGGACAAGCAAAAGGTTTACGTTGGGGGTGTTGATGAGTCCACAAATTAGACTCATTTAGGGCTATATTTTAATAGAAATTGTGTCCTTAAAATGCTTATTTTTATCTCAATATCTAATGAAAACCCTTATGTTTCAGGTATTTGAAGATTTAAGGAAATCATGAACCGTACATCGCAAAAAGGAACGAAAAGGCTGAAAACAAAAAAGAAATGAAGGCTTGAGGATCACCGAGTCCACTTGGCGAGTCGTCGAAGGGTCTTACTTTGCCTTTTGTTCCAGAGTGCTGAGCCCTGAAGGAAATGATCAAGTCGGCGAAAAAAGAGAGTAGTCGGCGCATCACCGAGAAGTTCCGCGAAGCAGTATCATGTCGCCCAATGACCCAGAGCATGACGATGTTGAGGGCCGGTGCAAGACGACGATGAACTACACCAAAGGGCTAATCACCGAGTTGATCGGTGATTCCGATTAACAACGCCGAATGAACCACTGCAGCACAAATCTGTGAAAACTATAAATACTAGTTACATTTGTAGTTTTAGGTGTGGAACAATTATTATAATTTTCATATAGAATAGTACTTTTTGATATTTTTGCTCTAAGTTTGAGAGGGTTTTGAAGGCTTCAAGAAGAAGAGGGTTTCAGCTCTAAGGATTTGGACTTGGGTCTCTTCGATTCTTCATTCTTGGCCTATAATAAGACTTAAATCTTCATACCTATTTGAATGCAAGGTCATTTAGGTATAAATTTCTATCTCTTGTTGTGTGGCTAAAAACCCCAATTCTTGGGGTGTGATTTAGCGAATATGGGTTAAGATAATTGTTGGGTCTTGCTTGCTGATAGTCTATTTGTAGTTTAAATGTGATTCGTTTAGTGGTTGTGGATTAATTTAATGAATTTGTAGTTGCAAATACAAGTTTATTTATGTGTTTTCGGCTTGCTTGAGAGAGAGGTCATAAAACTAAACCACTAAATTGATGGCCGGTGTGAGTGGATCAACATGAGGTTCAGCTCGAGAGAGTGAACCCTA
This sequence comes from Solanum tuberosum, assembly GCF_000226075.1. Taxonomy (NCBI): domain Eukaryota; kingdom Viridiplantae; phylum Streptophyta; class Magnoliopsida; order Solanales; family Solanaceae; genus Solanum; species Solanum tuberosum. Next base: position 804,853 of record NW_006239108.1, read on the forward strand.
GTCCCATGTCCACACACTCAGCTCGAGAGAGTGAGTGGGTTAAGGCGTAGGTTGGTCTTTATGCGGCAAATGAGTGTCCGAGAGGAACGCATTTGAAACGGGGTAAGTTGCTCGAGAGAGAGCCTTATCCCCCTTAAAGTCTAGCCTAGTCACTATTATTCTATGAATCTTCTATCAAAAGCATGTACCCAATAATTTAGCTTAACCCGTATTCCCGTCATATCCCAAGGATCCCCTCTCATTACTTAGTAAACCCTTGTTTATTTTGCTGTTTTTACCTACTAGTGATAAAATCCCCCATTTTTAATTGACACTCTTGTGTCCCTCCCTTTAATTTACAATATTTTTAATCATTAATGTCTTTAGCTACGACTAGTTAGAACTACATTTTATTTTTCTATTAATTCTCAAAACCAATCTCTTGGGAACGATCCCAACCCTTGGTTAGGTTACTAAACTATTGTACGATCGTAGACACTTGCATCAGAAGTTGTGTCTTAATTACGCAAACATCAGTATTCCCCATCATTTCAGTTTATCTCATACTTTAGCTTCCGCATCAGTTTATTTTTATAGATATGTTCAGTTTGCTTATGATATGCCAGCAGGGTTATCTTGGGGTTACTCGTGATCCTAGGTCCCGTGTCCGCGTCCTGGGGATAGTTTCAGGGAGTGAAAAACTTGGTATCAGAGCACTAGGTTTAAGTGTCCTAGGATGTCTGAAAAGCCGCACTTAGTAGAGTCTTTTTCTTGGGTGTGAAGTGCACCACATCTAATGAGAGGGAGGCTACGAAGTGTTTTAGGAAAACTTGACTTTCTTTGCTACTCTTATCATGTGTAAGGTATGATCCAAGTTCTCATTTATAACTCGACGTTATGCACTTTAAGATCATGCCTCCTCGTAGAGCTTACAGAAGGAATGTTAATGCTCGCAACGCTAACGCAGCTCCTCAAGACCTAGATTAGGAAGTTTTGAATGCAGAGTTTTGGAACGCTATTCAGCTTTTGGCTCAGAGTGTGACTAACCAGAACAATCAGCAGGCCCCAGTTCCTACTAACACTAATGTTGGGTAAGCTACAGCTAGAGTTCGGAATTTTGTTAGGATGAATCCACCTATGTTTCTAGGGTTGAAGGTTGGTGAGGATCCCCAAAACTTCATCGATGAGGTTAAGAAAATCTTTGGAGTGATGGAAGTGATTAGAAATGATAGGTTAGAGTTTGCATTCTACCAGCTTAAAGATTTGGTTCACATTTGGTTTACTTAGTGGAAAGAATATAGGGGTACGGATGGAACTCATGTGACTTGGGAGTGTTTTATCGGAGCTTTTCTTAACAGGTTCTTCCCAAGGGAGTTGAGAGAAGCTAAGGCACAAGAGTTCATGAATTTGAGACTAGATTCCATGTCAGTCCAAGTGTACGAACTTAAGTTCACCCAAATCTCAAGGTATGCTCCACACATGGTTGCCGATCCAAGTATGCAAATGAGTAAATTTCTATTTGGGGTATCCGACTTAGTGAAGACAGAGTGCAGAAGTGCTATGTTGTTAGAGGATATGAATATCTCTAGGATCATGAATCATGCTTAGTAGGCTGAGGGAGATAAGCTTAGGGAAATAGCTAAGGTCAACAGGAAAGATAGAATGGGGAACTATGAGTACTCTCAGCAGAAATCGAGTGATGGAAATAACTCACAGTTTCGATAGGATCAGAATAGTAGTATGCCAAGCTCTAAGTCTCAGGGAAATGTTACAGTAAATAGGACCTACCCTACTTGTCCAAAGTGTGGTAAGAACCATCCATGTGATTGTCTTGTAGGCAAGGAATGATGCTATGGATGTGCTTAAACTGGTCATAGGGTGAAAGATTGCCCTACTGCCAGCCATGGGCAAGGAGGTAACGATAGTAGGGCTCAGTCTACAGTCCCAACATCACCAGTAGGGTGCTTTATCTGGTACAGGTGGTGGTCAGCGCCAAGGCAGGTTCTATGCTCTCCAGGCTCGCCAGGATCATGAAGATTCTCCTGATATGGTCACTGGTACGTTTAGAGTTTTTTCTTAGATGTTTATGCATTGTAAGATCCAGGGAATAATTTTACCTTTGTAACTCTGCTTATAGCAGTAATCTTAGGTGTCAATCCAGAAACTCTTTCAGAACCCTTCTCAGTTTCTACTCCAGTTGGTGACCCAATTATAGCTAGACATGCATACAAAAATTTTCCTCTCACGGTCTCTTAGAAATTCACCTTAGCAGATCTTGTGGAGTTACAAATGGTAGATTTCGATATCATTCTAGGCATGGATTGGTTACATTCCCATTATGCCACAGTCCATTGTAGAACTAAGATCGTTCGGTTTCAGTTTCCAACGAGCCAGTCTTAAAATGGAAGGATAGTAGATCATTGCCTATAGGTCGAATTATCTCTTACCTTAAGACCAAAAAGATGATCTCTAGAGGATGGTGCAGCACATGTTGAGGAAAAAGGGAAGATATTCAAAAGATGTTCATCGGCTTGCTCGCTTAGCAATTAGTCTTACGGACACATCAGATGGTGGTGTGACAGTCCAAAATAGATCAAAAGCTTTATTGGTAGCGGAGGTTGAGGAAAAATAGGATAGTCATCCTATATTATTCCAGTTGGATGGTGCAGTTCATCAGCACAAAGTAGAGGTTTTCTCCCAAGGGGGATATGGTCGCTTATGTATTCCTAAGGTGGACGAGTAGGTGAAGCAGTCTTGATTGCGCCAGATTCAGTTTATGAAACTATGGGAAAAAGTTCAGCTCATCAGAAATAGACATGAGACAGAAATCCTATGCAGATGTAGGGAGAAAGAACTTAGAGTTTGAGATAGATGATTGGGTTTTCATGAAAGTATCACCTATAAAGGGGGTAATGAGATTTGACAAACTTGGAGGAGTCAGTCCGTAGAGGGAGCTACTTGGGAAGCATAAGCAACCATGATGTCCAAGTACCCTCATCTCTTTCCTTCTGATTTTGTTTTAGCTTGAGATAATAGTTTCCTGTCCAGTCTCTCAGTTTACTCTTGCGTAAATTCAGTCTTAGTATCATGTTCCTTTACTTGTTCTTGCATTTCAGCATATTTGAATGTTCTTGGAACTCAGTTCAGTTAGAAATCAGTTTCTAGTACTTAGTGGTAGGGATTGCAACTCCTTTCGTCCATACTAGGCTTGTTTAGACGTCATTCAAGGAAAAATGTTCCCAAGGGGGAGATAATGTAAACCCTTTGGTCTCAAAATGAAGAAAATCCTAGTTTTCAGAAGAAAAAAAAACTGGTGCCAGTACCAACGGAACCACCCACAGACCGTAGGTAGGACCATGGATCGAAGGTGAGGTTCCGTCGTTAAGGCCCAAATCTTTATAGTCTCTGATCCTACACACGGCCGACCAGTGCAATTCGTAGTTGGACCGTAGGTCTGACTGTAGGTGAGGGTCAGTAGCCAGTTAGAGGGACATTAATGATGGGTCAACTTTAAATGGTCATAACTCTAAGCACAAAAGGAATTAGGTGGCCCATGACCTATGAAATGAAATATAATTGAATCTTCTTTCCAACGCCATCGATTTTGCTAAAATTCCATCTTTGAGTAAAAAGTTATGCTCGTTTTAGTAAAGCACTATCCGGAAGACTTGATCGACAACCCCTACCTATGTGGTAGGTCAACCCACAGACCGTAGGTCCCTTCGTGGGTGGCCTTCAACAGCTTTTAAGTTAGGGTCATTTAGGTCTTTTTCCTATGCCTTGGGCAATTAAACTATGTCATTTGATCTCTAAACTACGTAGTTTTGGTCAGTTTAAGCCTAATAAGTTAGTCATATCTTTCGCTAAGCGATTCATTCACTAAAAATTCATCAAACTTAGAACAAAAGAGGATAAAAGAGGTGACCCATACCCTTCCAAGAACACAACAAGGTTTCTTCAGTTTTAACCCAAAAATTGAAAGATTTCTCCGTGGAATTAGTCATCAGGTAAGTAGAATTTCACTAGTGGGTTCCTTTCACCCATTAGGTCCCTAGATTTCAGTCAGAATCTTGATTTCCTTAATAATACCTAGACCTAGGGTTTCTTGAATGTTAGAAATTGTTGGGTTTTAGCTTTTAGAATGACCTAAATCAGATTGTCATGAATTTAGTATCGCTTTTGTAGATTCTTTCATAAATTCATAACCCTAGCTATGTAGTTCTTTTAGTGCATGAATTACACATGCTAGATCAGTAATTTCAGATACATATACATTCCTCAGTTTTGGAATGTTTCATTATCAGCATATTAATGTTGCATTCTCAGTTTGCATGTCAGTATTTTGAGCTATCCAGTATTACAGAAATTCAGTCATAATTGTTAATTACATAATCAATTGGGAGTAGCTTAATACCGAGTGGACTAGGGTCAGTCATCCTCATAGTCCCAAAACTATGTGCCCCGTAGGTAAGTCCCCTTTATGGGCATTATACTTATTGATCACGCCATTCATGCCTCTATACCTCTAGCAAGGTATATTGGGTCCTCTTGATGGGGCGTATACATTGGACTCCCCATTTAGCTTATGTGGTTTTCTGTCGGTTATTAGTAGCTCCCACAGTCCAGTCAGATTCTATTGCATTGACCATGTTATCAGTTACAGTCATATTTCAGTCTCAGTATGTTATAAACTTGGTCATTGCATTCAGTTAGTTCATGTTCAGTATTCTCATTTTAGTTTCACGCTTATCTCTTATCATTGCTCAGATATATTCTTTGTTCAATTATGTTTATTGTTCAGCTTTACTTTATCATGCATGCTCAGTACCTTTCAAGTACTGACGCATACTCTGCACTACATCTTCTTGTGATGTAGGTTCAGGTCCTCAGCTTCTAGAACACGCATAAATCGGTTCTTGATCTCTAGTTCAGTAGCATGAGTGGTGAGTCCTCATTCTTCGAGGATGATTGACATGGTTATCTTTTCTATTTTAGTCTTCAGTTGTAGTTTTTGCTAGATTTAGCTGGGGCATGTCTTAGCACTTCTAATCAGTTAGAGCTTATTTCAGACATAGTTAGTTTCAACTTTAGTATTTGAGTTTGACTTTTCAATTGTTGTTTAACTCTCAGTTTTCATATATTCAGACAGTATATGGGTATTCCTCATCATTTCAATTTATCTCATGATTTAGCTTCCGTATCAGTTCATATTTATAGATATGTTCAGTTTGCTTATGATATGCTAGCAGGGTTAGCTTGGGGTCACTCATGAACCTAGGTCCTGTGTCCACATCTTGGGGTAGCTTCGGGGCATGACACATTAAGTATGTATTGTTGGAATAATCTTTCGGAATGTAAGTGTCACGATCGAAAAATCGAAGTCATCATGACACACACCCCAAAACCAACCCAATATGTAAGACAAAGAATCTAAACCAACAATTATCTCAAATGTTGTAGAAAATAAGGTAAATACACTTATGAGACTTCTAGAATAAAGTCAAACATAAAATAAGAAAAACTAAGATGCAACAAAGAATTCTTAAAACCTAGTATCATAAGAATTAAAGAGAATTTAAATACAATATCTAAATTTAAATTCCAACACTTGTCTTTGGAACATATATAAAGACATAAATGAACAGTGAAGCTTAAATGATGAACCGAACAAGGATCTCACCATAACTTTGAAGTTCAAACATTGCATAATCAATTCATCTGTCAAAAGAAGTAGAGGTGAGTACAATCCACATGTAATCAGTAGGTTAGAGCTACTGAGTAAAGGCAAGTAATCAGACTTAAAAAACAATTATGAAATGCTGCCACCTGCACACTGAAAAATCCCATTCTAGCATCAATGCCACCAATTTATATAGTTATGGCGCAAATGAAGTAAACATACAAGGATACAAAAAAAAAGTCACACAACACAGCAAGGCTAGCCAACATAATGTAATGAATGATGAAATAATAAAATGATGTTGTGGTATTAAGGTCATCGCACAACCTGTCATATGCACCTTGTCGAGCTTTAGCTTCCAGACATGGACCCATGGGGGGACTTGCAATCTATATACCAATATCATAATCTCAATATCTCATCAACTTGCCACCTAGCTCATGGTCAAGGATATAAGTAAGGTGTTAAATTTTCTTTCTCAAAAGTAACATTTTTCCACTTTCTCATATTCCCATGAACAATACTATGGTGAATGAGGATGAATGCATCACAACTCATACAACACAAAGGCATAATGAGTTCATCGAGGGTTTTGTATAGCATAAATTTCTCAAACTCAACAAGTCATGAAACATGTTCTCAAATGATAAGAATAGTAGAAGAATCCATTTAAAATTAGTCTTTACCACTTAGAAAAAGCATTTTTTTCATTTTAAGATGGTCAGATATACCTCAAGCCCTAACTCATAGATCTGAATGAAAAATATAAAGATAGAACTACAACCCCTTTCTCAGGAAATTATACAAATATCACAGGTTTTCATCAACAATCAGAGTACCACAAAATCCTCCACACATGTTAAGAATCACACGACCTAAACAAGAAGGTCAAAACATACCAACCACTACAATTCACACTAACACTCATATCACAGTTAACTTCCTAAGAACAAATTAATTACTCATCTCATTCTAAAATAGGGATAACCAAACCTACCTCAAGGGCCAAAACTTAAACCCAAACAACTCTATCGAATCATATCCTCTATCACACCATCACCGAAACGATCCACAACTATCAAGAATGGATAAAATACATCAAAAAGAGCCCAGATACATCCATATTGATAGGATTATAAATTGGGGGTAAAATAGTCAAAAAATCACTTTGAAAATCAGAAGGGTGAAATCAAATTTTAGTTGAAATACACATTATATACATAAAAAAGAAATTGTGGTTCAAAAACTCTTTAAGATAGATTAAGAAATGAGTTCCAAATCATTAAAATACAACTTCACAAATTTAAGGGGAAAACCCCAAAACTCACTTTAAAATCAAGGCTTAAAGAGTTTTCGGAAGATATGACTAGAAGGAATTCGCTGGAGGATAATTAAAAGGAGCTTAACCACACTAGAAACCACAAAATAATAGCAAGAACCGCTTCTCAATGCCCCAAAGCTTTGAAAATTGAGAAATTGGAATTTTGGGAAGAATACTAAATTTGGGTTCTGTCCTGGTGTGAATTGTTCATCACCATTGCAAACCTATAATTCGTACGATCGCGAAGGGTATGAAAAACATAAATCGCGATTGTGAAGGGAACGAAAAACATACTTCATGATCCGAAGCTCCCTGTACGTGATCATGAAAGCTAAGGTAGAGAAAGGTTCATTGCGATCGCGAGCCTACTGGCCGCGATCGCGAAAGTCAAAATGACCTGCACCAGAAACTAAAATACCAGCAACTCAACACAAGGAAAAAGTGATTTCACGTATCAGGGCAATTCATCCAGTACAAAGTGCCAACGCTAGTAAAGTAGTAATATAACACAACTAGTGAGTTGGGGTCGAGTCCCAGGGGAGTGGTTTGTACTTGAGAATCAATAGACAGGTAAGGATATGCTCGAGTCAATCATAGCTAAAATCATTTTCGAATAAAAGCATGGTTCAAGTTATGGGTGACACAAATGTCAAATATCAGGGAGATTTGGGTTCAACTATCAGCTACAACAACAAATAATATGAAAATAACAAGTATAGGGACGGGTTCTTGGGATGTGATTGGATTATGGGCTAAGGTACACATCCGGGTAATTGCAATTAATAGTGAATAGTTGTAAATCAGTGAATAACTTAGACTTTAATGCGGGTAAATTTTCTCTCGAACAATTTACCTGGAATCAAATTAGTTTCTCTAGAACACCAATAAGCAGCAATTAAGAACAGCCTTTGCTTTAGTCCATTCACTCTCGAGGTGAATGTGTGGAGAAGGGTTTAGGGTTCACTCTCTCGAGCTGAACCTATGACAACCCAATACCCACAAAACATCGATTCAAAAAATTTGGTTTTAAAACCTCTCTCTCGAGCAAGCCAAAAACACGAAGTTAGGATTGTATTTGCAACTACAACCCATTAATTTCAACCACAATTACTGAACGAAATCACTTTTAAACAATATTTACACTATCAATTAACAATACCTAGCAGCTAAATCAAACCATAATCACATAATCACACCCCAAGAATTAGGGTTTTAGCTAGACATCATAAAAGGTAAAAATTGTTACCAAGTTGTGTTTCCATCAATTGGGTAGGATTGATATTGTCTTTACAAAGTTCTAATATAAAGAATCTTCAACACCCACTTCCAATTTTTCAGAAATGGAAATCATCAAATCTTCAAAGCTAAGGAAATATTTTCTCTAAACTCAGTTTTCAGCTCTCAAACTTAAAAATTAAAATAAAATGAAAACTATTCAATGTTGGATACTAAACTAAAGATGTAAAAAAGTATTTATAGTCGCCCAAAAATGTGTTGTGAAGGACCATTTGGCGCAATAAGTCAGGATCACCGATCCACTCGGCGATCTGCCATTTGGTCAATTCCATCGCTTTTTTGCTTTGGCCTTCAGCAAGTTCAAGCTCTATAACTTTGGGCGATATGGCACTGCATCGCAGAACCGTTCGGTGACTCGCCGACTACTCCTTTCTATCGGTTACTTGATTTTCTCCTTCAGGACATGGCATACTAGAACTAGATCTCGTCTACTGAGGTCTGGCACTGCTTGGCCCTCATGACCATCTCCTGTGATATACTAATCCCCAGATTGAGCCTCGTCTCATCAATGATGCAACCTAGACAGGCTGCCTTGGCGTGCCGGAGAATCGACTCGTTCTAGGATGGAATAATAGTACTGCTGATGAAGCCAAACCAAAACTTTGCAGCTACGTTTAGATCCTTCTTCTCGATAGGTGCTCCAACTTCAAGCCATTTGGGGAATCATGTGATATGAGAGGAGCTAACCACTTCTTCATATTTTCTAATGTGGTAGTCTCGATCATGTGTTGGCAGTCGTCATCAATATCATCATGACAATCAAAGACATCATTGATAGCCTTACTATCACACTTGACGTTCTTTCCCCAAACCACTACATAATCAACCGGTTTAAATGCAACTGCTTGCTTCTTTTGCTGAGGTATCAAGGCTCCTTTAACAACATAGAACTCTCGGACCCAATTAGAAATGTAAGGGTCACCAGGCTTGGTGAAGATTGGGAATTTATGAACCTTCAGACAACTCCTAATCTCTGGGTACCTGTCAATGACCCCATCCATGGACAGACGCTTTTCCTCAATGATTGTCCTCAGCCCCTCAGTCTTTAATCTGTTCATAGACTTTGGGGGAGGACGCTTTTACAGGAGGTGGTAGGACTACAGCTTGCTCTGGAGCTACAATAGGAGAAGTGGTGGCCTAAAGAGTCTTGATCCTAGAAGGATCATATATCCTTTTGGATCGTAGCTCTGCCCTCTGTGCTACTACCAGCTGGAGTGGAATAGGAAGGAAAGAGGTGAGGATACTTGGACTTCATGGCTGCATCTGCTTCCCAAGTAGCTATCTCTTCGGACTGACTCCTCCACCAAACCTTGACTGAAGCGACTTCTTTTTTTCTCAACCTTCTAACCTGACGATCGAGAATCTCAACTGGTACATCCTCATATGAAAGGCTATGTTTTACAGCCACACTCTCTAGTAGCACTATGGATGCTGGATCACCCACACACTTTTTCAAAAGTGAAATGTTAAAAACTGGATACACTGCAGCTAAATCTGATGGCAACTCTAACTCATAAGCCACTTTAACAATCCTTTTCAAGATCAGGTAAGGGCCTACATATCTGGGACTGAGCTTCCCTTTCTTGCCAAATTTCATCACCCCCTTCATTGGTGACAATTTCAGGAAAACCCAATCATCAACTTGGAACTCTAGTTCCCTTTTTCTCACATCTGCATAAGACTTCTGGCGACTCTGGGCACTCTTAAGCCTATCTCTATTGAGGTGCACTTTCTCCATAGCATCAAGGATCGAAGATGGTCCTATCAAGGCTGCTTCACCTACTTCAAACCTACCAACTAGAGATCTACATCTACGCCCATACAATCCCTCATAAGGGGCCATCTGAATGCTGGAATGGTAACTGTTTCTGTAGGTGAACTCAATAAGAGGAAGGTGGTCATCCCAACTACCCTTGAAGTCGATCACTCAAGCTCTCAACATGTCCTCTAGGGTCTGAATGGTATGCTCTGCCTGACCATCCGTCTGAGGATGAAATACTGTGCTAAGATTAACCTGAGTTCCAAGACCTTTCTGAAATGACTTCCAGAAATTAGAGGTCAACTGAGGACCTCTATCTGAGATGATAGACAAAGGAACCTTATGCAACCTCACAATCTCATTAATGTAAAGCTTGGCGTAATCCTCCGCCGAATTTGTAGTCTTTACCGCCAAAAAAGCGAGAATACTTAGTAACCCTATCAACAATCACCCAAATGGAGTCATGTTGTCTGCGAGTACGAGGTAAACCTGTGATGAAGTCAATGCTGATAAGTTCCCACTTCCAAGTAGGAATATCAATCCCTGGAGTCATACCTCCTGGTTTCTGATGTTCTACCTTGACTTGCTGGCGATTTGGGCACTTAGCCACAAATTCTACTATATCTCTTTTCATACAATTCCACTAATAGACTTCCCGTAGATCGCGGTACTTCTTAGTGGCGCCTGGATGGATAGAATATCTGGAATTATGGGACTCTGCCAGAATATGTTGTCTCAACTCGCCCACATTAGGAACACATAATCGACCCTGGTAGCGAAGAACACCATCTCCCCTTTGGGAGATAAACCTAAACTCTCTGTTGATGGACTGCACCCTTGAGTTCATTTTTTGCTAAGAGTTATGACCATCTGAAGTTGACCCATCAATAATTTTCATCTAACTGGCTGCTGACCCTCATCTACGGTCAGAACTACGGACCGTGGATCAAATGACGGTCCGTGCTGGTCGATCGTAGTTTGTCTCAGAGGCTGGGTAAAGGAGGTCTCAATCCACGGATACAAACCACGGAACATGGTATGATCTACGGACCGTGTGTCTGTCCGGGAGTCGGGACTTAGCCAATTCTCTAAGCTTGGTCTGGGAGGGGTTTCTGTGGTAAACCACGGACCACCAGCACGGGTCGTGGTCTGACCTACGGTCCGTGGATGGCAACCGAGGGGTGCACCTGGAACTTCTCAAAATCTACATTTTTGGTCTGTTTCGATTACAGGGTGTTACATTATCTCCCCCTTGGGACCATTCTTCCCCGAATGAAGACTAAACTAGCTGAAATACAGGCAGAGGCCTGCAATCACTACCACTAAACACTGAGAACTGAATTTCTGACTGAACTGAGTTCCAAGACAATGCAAATACGCTGAAAATGCAAGTACAAACTGAAGGAACGTGATTCTAAGACTGAATTTATGCATGAATGGCTGAAAAACTGAGGAGGAACTATTACCTCAAGCTGGAGTGGAATAGGAAGGAAAGAGGTGAGGATACTTGGACTTCATGGCTGTTTCTGCTTCCCAAGTAGCTATCTCTACGGACTGACTCCTCCACCAAACCTTGACTGAAGCGACTTCTTTTTTTCTCAACCTTCTCACCTATGGATCGGGAATCTCAACTGGTACATCCTCATATGAAAGTCTATCTTTTACAGCCACACTCTCTAATGGCACTATGGATGCTGGATCACCCACACACTTTTTCAAAAGTGAATTGTGAAAAACTGGATGCACTGCTGCTAAATCTGCTGGCAACTCTAACTCATAATCCACTTTACCAATCCTTTTCAAGATCCGGTAAGGGCCTACATATCTGGGACTGAGCCATCAATAATTTTCATCTAATTGGCACTATGGATGCTGGATCAGCCACACACTTTTTCAAAAGTGAAATGTGAAAAACTAGATGCACTGCTGCTAAATCTGCTGGCAACTCTAACTCATAAGCCACTTTACCAATCCTTTTCAAGATCCGGTAAGGGCCTACATATCTGGGACTGTGCTTCCCTTTCTTGCCAAATCTCATCACCCCTTTCAGGGGTGACACTTTCAGGAAAACCCAATCATCAACTTAGAATTCTAGTTCCCTTCTTCTCACATCTGCTTAACACTTCTGGCGACTCTGGGCAGTCTTAAGTCTATCTCTAATGAGGTGCACTTTCTCCATAGCATCAAGGACCGAATCTGGTCCTATCAAGGCTGCTTCACCTAGTTCAAACCTACCAACTGGAGATCTACATCTACGCCTATACAATGCCTCATAAGAGGCCATCTGAATGCTGGAATGGTAACTGTTTCTGTAGGAGAACTCAATAAGAGGAAGCTGATCATCCCAACTACCCTTGAAGTCGATCACACAAGCTCTCAACATGTCCTCTAGGGTCTAAATGGCACGGTCTGCCTGACCATCCATCTGAGGATGAAATAATGTGCTAAGATTAACCTGAGTACCAAGACCTTTCTGAAATAACTTCCAGAAATGAGAGGTAAACTGAGAACCTCTAATTGAGATGATAGAGAAAGGAACCTTATGCAACCTCACAATCTCATTAATGTATAGCTTAGCGTAATCCTCCGCCGAATTTGTAGTTTTAACCGCCAAAAAGTGAGAAGACTTAGTAACCCTATCAACAATCACCCAAATGGAGTCATGATGTCTGCGAGTACGAGATAAACCTGTGATGAAGTCCATGTTGATAACTTCCCACTTCCAAGTAAGAATGTCAATCGCTTGAGTCATACCTCCTGGTGTCTGATGTTCTACCTTGACTTGCTGGCGATTTGGGCACTTAGCCACAAAATCTACTATATCTTTTTTCATACAATTCCACTAATAGACTTCCCGCAGATCACTGTACATATTAGTGGCGCCTGGATGGATAGAACATCTGGAGTTATGGGCCTCTGCCAGAATATGTTGTCTCAACTCGCCCACATTAGGAACAAATAATCGACTCTGGTAGCGAAGAACACCATCTCCCCCTTGGGAGATAAACCTAAACTCTTTGTTGATGGACTGCACCCTTGAGTTCATTTTGTGCTAAGAGTTATGACCATCTGAAGTTGACCCATCAATAATTTTTATCTACGGTCAGAACTACAGACCGTGGATCAAATGACTGTTCGTGCTGGTCGATCGTAGTTTGTGTCATAGGCTGGGTAAATGAGGTCTCAATCCACGGACACAGACCACGGACCGTGGCCTGATCTACGGACCGTGGATGCCAACCGTGGGTTGCACCTGGAATTTCTCAAAACCTATATTTTTGGTCTGTTTAGAATACGGGGTGTTACATTATCTCCCCCTTGGGACCATTCGTACTCGAATGAAGTCTAAACTAGATGAAATAGAGGGAAAGGCCTGCAAGCCCTACCACTAAACACTGAGTACTGAATTTCTGACTGAACTGAATTCGAAGAACATGCAAATAGGCTGAAAATGCAAGTATAAACTAAAGGAACGTGATTCTAAGACTGAATTTACGTATGAATGGCTGAAAAACTGAAGAGGAACTATTACCTCAAGCTGGAGTGGAATCGGAAGAAAAGAGGTTAGGATACTTAGACTTCATGGCTGCTTCTGCATCCCAAGTAGATCCCTCTACGGACTGACTCTTCCACCAAACCTTGAATGAAGCTACTTCTTTGTTTCTCAACCTTCTAACCTGACGATCGAGAATCTCAACTGGTACATCCTCATGTGAAAGGCTATCTTTTACAGCCACACTCTCTAATAGCACTATGGATGTTGGATCACCCACAAACTTTTTCAAAAGTGAAATATGAAAAACTGGATGCACTGCTGCTAAATCTGCAGGCAACTCTAACTCATAAGCCACTTTACTAATCCTTTCCAAGATCCGGTAAGGGCCTACAATTCTGGAACTGAGCTTCCCTTTCTTTCCAAATCTCGTCGCCCCCTTCATTGGTGACACTTTCAGGAAAACCCAATCATCAACTTGGTACTCTAGTTCCCTTCTTCTCACATCTTCATAAGACTTCTGGCGACTCTGGGCAGTCTTAAGTTTATCTCTATCAAGGTGCACTTTCTCCATAGCATCAAGGACAAAATCTGGTCATATCTAAGCGGCTTTACCTACTTCAAACCTACCAACTGAAGATCTACATATACGCCCATACAATGCCTCATAAGGGCCCATCTGAATGCTGGAATGGTAACTATTTCTAAAGGCGAACGCAATAAGAGGAAGGTGATCATCCCAACTAACCTTGAAGTCGATCACACAAGCTCTCAACATGTCCTCTAGGGGTTGAATCGTACGCTCTGCCTGACCATCCGTCTGAGGATGAAATACTATTCTAAGATTAACCTCAGTACCAAGACCTTTCTGAAATAACTTCCACAAATGAGAGGTAAAGTGAGGACCTCTATCTGAGATGATATACAAAGGATCCCTATGCAGCCTCACAATCTCATTAATGTAAAGCTTGGCGTAATCCTCCGCCGAATTTGTAGTCTTGACCGCCAAAAAGCGAGAAGACTTAGTAACCCTATCAACAATCACCCAAATGGAGTCATGCTATCTGCGAGTAAAAGGTAAACCTGGGATGAAGTCCATGTTGATAACTTCCCACTTCCAAGTATGAATGTCAATCCCTTGAGTCATCCCTCCTGGTTTCTGATGTTCTGCCTTGACTTGCTGGCGATTTGGGCACTTAGCCACAAAATCTACTGTATCTTATTTCATACCATTCCACCAATAGACTTCCTGCAAATCGCGGTTCATCTTAGTGGCGCCTGGATGGATAGAATATCTGGAGTTATGGGCCTCTGCAAGAATATGTTGTCTCAACTTGCCCACATTAGGAACACATAATCGACCCTGGTAGCGAAGCACACCATCTCCCCCTTGGAGATAAACCTCAACTCTCTATTGCTGGAATGCACCCTTGAGTTCATTTTGTGCTAAGAGTTATGACCGTCTGAAGTTAACCCATCGATAATTTTAATCTAACTGGCTGCTAACTTTTATCTACGGTTAGACCTACGGACCGTGGATCAAATGACGGTCCGTGATGGTCGATCGTAGTTTGTGTCAGAGGCTGGGTAAAGGAGGTCTCAATCCACGGACACAGACCACGGACCGTGGTCTGATCTACGGACCGTGGGTCGGGACTTATACAATTTTCTAAGCTGGATCTGGATCTGGGAGGGGTTTCAGTGGTGAACCACGGACCATAAGCATGGGCCACGGTCTCACCTACGGTCTGTGGTTGGGACCCGTGGGTTGCACCTGGAATTTCTCAAAATCTACATTTTTGGTCTTTTTTGAATACGGGTGTTACATTATCTCCCCCTTGGGACCATTCGTCCTCGAATGAAGACCAAACTAGCTGAAATAGAGGGAGAGGCCTGCAATCCCAACCACTAAACACTGAGAACTGAATTTCTGACTGAACTGAGTTCCAAGAACATGCAAATACGCTGAAAATGCAAGTACAAACTGAAGTAACGTGATTCTAAGACTGAATTTACGCATGAATCGCCGAGAAACTGAAGAGGAACTATTACCTCAAGCTGGATTGGAATTAGAAGGAAAGAGGTGTGGATACTTGAACTTCATGGTTGCTTATGCTTCTTAAATAGCTCCCTCTACAGACTGACTCCTCCACACAACCTTGATTGAAGCTACTTCTTTGTTTCTCAACCTTCTAAACTGACGATCGAGAATCTCAATTGGTACATCGTCATATGAAAGGCTATCTTTTACAGCCATACTCTCTAATGGCACTATGGATGCTGGATCACCCACAAACTTTTTCAAAAGTGAAATGTAAAAAACTGGATGCACTACTGCTAAATCTGCTGGCAACTCTAACTAATAAGACACTTTACTAATTCTTTTCAAGATCCGGTAAGGGCCTACATTTTTGGGACTGAGCTTCCCTTTCTTGCCAAA
This sequence comes from Solanum tuberosum, assembly GCF_000226075.1. NCBI lineage: Eukaryota > Viridiplantae > Streptophyta > Magnoliopsida > Solanales > Solanaceae > Solanum > Solanum tuberosum. Next base: position 820,821 of record NW_006239108.1, read on the forward strand.
TCTCATCACCCCCTTCATAGGTGACACTTTCAGGAAAACCCAATCATCAACTTGGAACTCTAGTTCCCT
>NW_006239108.1:820923-822690 GCF_000226075.1 Solanum tuberosum
TCTAGCGACTCTGGGCAGTCTTAAGTCTATCTCTAATGAGTTGCACTTTCTCCATAGCATCAAAGACCAAATCTGGTCCTATCAAGGCTGCTTTACCTACTTCAAACCTACCAACTAGAGATCTACATCTTCGACCATACATTGCCTCATAAGGGGCCATCTGAATGCTGGAATAGTCACTATTTCTGTGGGCGAACTCAATAAGAGAAAGGAGATCGTCCCAACTAACCTTGAAGTCGATCACACAAGCTCTCAACATGTCCTCTAGGGTCTGAATGGTACGCTCTACTTGACCATCCATCTGAGGATGAAATACTATGCTAAGATTAACCTCAGTACCAAGATCTTTCTGAAATAAATTCCAGAAATGAAAGGTAAAGTGAGGACCTCTATCTGAGATGATAGAACAAGGAACCCTATGCAACCTCACAATCTCATTAATGTAAAGCTTGGCGTAATCCTCCGCCGAAATTGTTGTCTTGACCGCCAAAAATCGAAAAGACTTAGTAACCCTATCAAAAATCACCCAAATTGAGTCATGATGTCTGCGAGTACGAGGTAAACCTGTGATGAAGTTCATGTTGATAACTTCCCACATCCAACTAGGAATGTCAATCCCTTGAGTCATACCTCCTGGTTTCTGATGTTCTACTTTGAGTTGCTGGCGATTTGGGCATCTAGCCACAAAATCTACTATATCTCTTTTCATACCATTCTACCAATAGATTACTCACAGATCGAGGTTCGTCTTAGTGGCACCTGGATAGATGGAATATCTAGAGTTATGGGCCTCTGCAAGAATATGTTGTCTCAACTCGCCCACATTAGGAACACATAATCGACCCTGGTAGCCACATCTCCCAATTGGGATATAAACCTCACATCTCTGTTGATGGACTGCACCCTTGAGTTCATTTGGTGCTAAGAGTTATGAACATCTGAAGTTGACCCATTAATAAATTTCATCTACAACTAACTGGCAGCTGACCCTTATCTACGGTCAGACCTACGAACCGTGGATGAAATCACGGTCCGTGTTGGTCGATCGTAGTTTGTGTCAGAGGCTGGGTAAAAGAGGTCTCAATCCACGGACATAGACATCGGACCGTGTTGTGTCCGTTAGTCAGAACTTAGACAATTTTCTAAGCTGGGTTTGGGAGGGGTGTCAGTGGTGAACCACGGACCACTAGCACGGGCCGTGGTCTGACCTACGGTCTGTGGATGGCAATCGTGTATTACACCAGGGACTTCTCAAAATTTGCACTTTTGGTCTGTTTCGAATACAGGCTATTATATTATCTCTCCATTGGGATCATTCATCCTCGAATGAAGACTAAACTAGCTGAAATAGAGGTAGATGCCTGCAATCCCTACCACTAAACACTGAGAACTGAATTTTTAACTAAACTGAGTTCCAAGAACATCCAAATACGCTACAAATGCAAGTACAAACTGAAGAAACGTGATTCTAAGACTGAATTTACGCACGAATGGTTGAAAAACTGAAGAGGAACTATAACCTCAAGCTGGAGTGGAATCGAAAGGAAAGAGGAGAGTATACTTGGACTTCATGGTTGCTTCTGCTTCTCAAGTAGCTCCCTCTACGGACTGACTCCTCCACCAAACCTTGACTGAGGCGACTTCTTTGTTTCTCAACTTTCTAACCTGACAATCGAGAATCTCAACTGCTACTTCCTTATATGATAGGCTATCCTTTACAGCCACATTCTCTAATGGTACTATGGATGCTGGATCACCCACACACTT
>NW_006239108.1:822800-822896 GCF_000226075.1 Solanum tuberosum
AGGGCTTACATATCTAGGACTGAGCTTTCCTTTCTTGCCAAATCTCATCACCCCCTGCGTGGGTGACACCTTCAGGAAAACCCAATCATCAACTTG
>NW_006239108.1:822996-824796 GCF_000226075.1 Solanum tuberosum
ATAAGACCCCTTCGGGGTCGAGTACGCCTTGTTACGAATTGGGGGTGCTCCCGGGTCCTGACAGTTATGGGCCTCTGCAAGAATATGTTGTTTCAACTCGCCCACATTAGGAAGAAATAATCGACCCTGGTAGCGAAGCACACCATCTCCCCCTTGGAAGATAAACCTAAACTCTCAGTTGATGGATTGCACCCTTGAGTTCATTTGGTGCTAAGAGTTATGACTATCTGAAGTTGACCCATCAATAATTTTCATCTAACTGGCTGCTGACCATCATCTACGGTTATACCTATGGACCGTGGATCAAATGATGGTCTGTGCTAGTTGATCGTAGTTTGTGTCAGAGGCCGTAAATGAGCTATCAATCCAAGAACACAGACCACGGACCGTGGGCCTATCCGTGAGTCGGGACTTAGCCAATTTTCTAAGCTGGGTCTGGGAGGGGTTTCAGTGGTGAACCACGGACCGTGGGTCTATCCGTGAGTCGGGACTTAGCCAATTTTCTAAGCTGGTTCTTGGAAGGTTTTAAGTGGTGAACCACGGACCACCCGCACGGGCCGTGGTCTGACCTACGTTCCGTGGATGGCAACCGTGGGGTGCAGCTGGAACTTCTCAAAATCTGCATTTTTGGTCTGTTTCGAATACGGGCTGTTACATTATCTCCCCCTTGGACCATTCGTCCTCGAATTAAGACTAAACTAGCTGAAATAGAGGGAGAGGTCTGCAATCCCTACCACTAAACACTGAGAACTGAATTTCTGACTGAACTCAGTTCCAAGAACATGCAAATACAATGAAAATGCAAGTACAAACTGAACGAACGTGATTCTAAAACTGAATTTACGCATGAATGGCTGAAAAACTGAAGAGGAACTATTACCTCAAGCTGGATTGGAATCGGAAGGAAAGAGGTGAGGATACTTGGACTTTGTGGCTGCTTCTGCTTCCCAAGTAGCTCCTTCTACGGACTGACTCCTCCACCAAACCTTGATTGAAGCGACTTTTTTGTTTCTCAACCTTCTAACCTGACGATCGAGAATCTCAATTGGTACATCGTCATATGAAAAGGCTATCTTTTACAGCCACACTCTCTAATGGCACTATGGATGCTGGATCACCCACAAACTTTTTCAAAAGTGAAATGTGAAAAACTTGATGCACTGCTGATAAATCTGCTGCTAAGGGCCTACATTTCTGGAACTGAGCTTCCCTTTCTTGCCAAATCTCATTACCCCCTTCATTGGTGAAACTTTTAAGAAAACCCAATCATCAACTTGGAACTCTAGTTCCCTTCTTCTCACATCTTCATAAGATTTCTGGCGACTCTGGGCAGTCTTATGTGTATCTCTATTAAGGTGCACTTTCTCCATAGCATCAAGGACAAATTCAGGTCATATCAAGGCTGCTTTACCTACTTCAAACCTACCAACTGGGGATCTACATCTACGCCTACACTGTAACGACCCTAAAAAAAACGAACTAGTGAAACTAGAGCCTCACATGTGAGTTTGGAATCGAGAACTTAATGAAATGGTTATATTTGAATTTGACCCAAAGAGTTCTTAAAAATGTGCTTCGAAAGTTACCGGAAACTTGTTTAGCTGTATATAGAAAGATCCGTTTCGTTTTTCAAAAATCCGACTTCATATTCTTGTTTAGGGGGTCAAATTGAGTGGGAAATGGGTCTAACCCAAATTTTAGAGCAACCGTATCAAAATCCGAAATTTCCAAGTGAAGCCTTTTTCGAGGGTCTACTTTGGAGGGTCATATCTCCTAGCACACAAATTATTTGGGTGGCCA